>NC_136943.1:16412872-16493403 GCF_949987615.1 Pollachius pollachius | reverse complement strand
AGGAAAAGAGAGAGAATAATGTAGAAAGAGAGACAGGGAGAGAGAGGTTGAGGAGAGATAGAGAAATGGAAGGTGCTGTCAGCCTCATTAGGGTCCTGGGGTCTGGGGGGCGATCATCCACAGAGCTGTGTTTGATTTGGGGAGAAGGGCGAGATCGTGTTCTGCCTACTAATGAGACGACCACTCACCTCCCTGCCCAGTAGAGGTGAGGGGAAGCGGGGAGGGGGGGGGTGAAAGTCTGGGGCTGGACCAATCTCCCATACTGTGTGTAGAGAGAGGTTAGTCTGGTAGAGAGAGAGAGAGAGAGAGAGAGAGAGAGACGGGGGGGGATGAATGACAGCGAGAAGTTTGAGAGAGAGCGAGAGAGAGAGAGACAGAGAGAGTGAGAGAGAGAGAGCGAGAGAGAGAGAGAGAGAGAGAGAGAGAGAGAGAGAGAGACGGGGGGGATGAATGACAGCGAGAAGTTTGAGAGAGAGAGAGAGAGAGAGAGAGAGAGACAGACAGAGAGAGAGGTAGTTTGAGAAAGAGAGAAAGATAAAGGGAGAGATAAAGAGAGAAAAAGATTGAGAGTGTGAAAGGAGAGAGAAGGTGGACAAGAGATGAGCACACAAAAAAAATGACTTTTCCCTTCTTCTGCAGCCTAGAGACAACAGACGGGAAATAGAACATCTAATGAGGGCAGTCCCCATTAGCGGTGACTTCCTGTCCATCATTTAGGTCATCCTCGTTACTGGGCAACAGGACATGACAACTGGTGGAGACGCAGTGCATAGAGATTATAGGTGCTTCATAAACAGGAAAAGATTTTACACAGGTGCAACTTACAATATTGCAAGCAAGTAGGGTTTAGCCATCTGACTCATGGATGCCTACTTGTAGATTGCAGACATTGCTGTTCAAACCCTCAACCTTTCTGCCATCCTGCCCCCATTCAGCTGAGATGTTTGTCTCTGTCAGGGGGTGCTGACGTGGTTCACTCAACCCATGCCATCTCTTCCCCCGCATGAGAGAGAGAGAGAGAGAGCCCTGGAAGCACTATGGGTTCTATCAGAGTCTACTAAAAGCCTTGAACAGACTCGTAATGCCTCCATTAGAGCTACCCGCTGTAGTTCCCTCCTCATCTCATACAGTGCTGCTTTACTTTCACACCCAAAAAAATACATTTCATCCAGGCAGTCATGACATGGGCATCTACCCGATCGAAAAAGGCAGCAGAAATGCAAGAGAAGACCAAGGCAATTAACAGCAGAAGAATCCCGCCTGACAAGCATTGTCTATTTTGTTTGCTCTTTCACGATTCACCAAACACGAAATCAGAGCGCTCCATCTTGGAAATGTTAAGAGCTCAAGCTCTGTGTGTAGACCAGAGTGAATTGTTTTTCCTTGTTTTATGTAGTTTTGTTTTTTTTGATACAGAATGGATTTTATCTTGTGTAGTTTTATAGTTTTGTAGTTTCAATGTAGAGTTCATGTACAGTCAAACGAAAACAAAAAAAAACTTCACCTTTTCGTATTTTCAGACATTGTTTTCTGAGATCCAGCTTGGGAAGCGTTGATGTGGAGGTGCTTCCAGATGTCCAGTTAGTCCATCTATGTTTGCTTTCATCCAGCATATAGCAAGTATAGTGTCCACAAGAGACCACACTGGGTCATGGAGCAAACAGTAAAATACTGTTAGGTATCTGACTGCTGGAAATGTTTCAGATGTCTAATCCCTCCTCTTACTTTGCCTCTCTCTCCAATGAAACACACTGGCTCCATAGAACATCATGCAGTAAAAAGGAACGGATTATGTCTTTCTGATGGTTGCAGAGGAAAATAATGTTCACACAAAAGCCAGCATCGCTGGTGTGTGATGGAGGTCTGGGGTGGATCAGTAGGGATCCTGTCCTGACACAGCAGAACATAGAGGAAGAGGGAGGGAGAGATATGGAGGGATATTACAGAGGGAAAAGGAGAAATAGAGAAGAAAAGAGAAATGGAAAAAGAGAGAGGGGCAGAGAGGGAGAAGGAGACAGTGGATCGGAAAGCGAGAGAAATGATTGGATGGAGAAAAAAGGGAAAGAGAGAAAGGCAACACAGAATGAGACCAGTATAATGCAATACCATTATATTATTAACAGTGAAAGGAAAACAACAGGTTGATCTACAATTGCATCCACGGGTGGTCCACCAGCAGCAACCTACAGAGAGAGAGAAAGAGAGAGAGAGACAACAGAAAGCGCGCTCTTGCTCTCTCTCTCTCTCTCTCGCTCTCTCTCTCTCTCTCTCTCTCTCTCTCTCTCTCTCTCTCTCTCTCGCTCTCTCTCTTTCTGTTCTGTGCTGCCTCCTGCTGGGCAGATTGTCTTTCTCTTAGCCAGTATGTGTGTGGTCGCATGCCCATGTCCCCCACTGGATTGGGGGATATGGGTGTTGGGGGATGGGGTGTCTCGATGGGGGATGTGGTCGGTTGGACAGGTGGCACCCTCCCCACGTTGCCTACCCGCATTAGTTTCCCAGCTTCCCCACAGCGGTAGCATGGCCTGAGTAAAGATCTCCTCCAAGACGCCGAATGAAGTCTTCAATCTCAAGAAGTAAATCCGCAAAATTACTTCTTGACGACGCCATCTTCATTGAGGGATTTTTTTCTGTAATAATCCTGCTTCTGACACCAGTCAGCCAGACAAACAAAATACTTAACTTAACTCTCCCAACTAACATCAGTTGTCCCCTAACAAGAACACTCACTCAAAGCATGATGGGAAGATGGTCTAAACTGCAGCCCCCCCCCCCGGCGGTACAGTATTTATTTTCGCCCAACTCGGTTGCATAAGATTGCATAATTCCAGTAATTCTTCAGGCAGAATATGCTGAGTGTAGTTAAAGACTTTGAAAGTGACATTACTCTGCACCAGTGCTCTTTATTTTTCTCATTGTGCTAATGGAGCCTAATCACTTCCACATCGCCTCTAACATGAAAACTTACAAGGAGCATTTTTTAATTATCTGATGCACAATATAGCAAAGGGTCATGGCCGTGGACCTCCTTCAGATCAGCCAAGCGTGTATCACGTATCATGACCCACAATACATTTTTAAAGGCTAGTGTAGTGGCTAGTGTAAGGCTAAGTGAATCCTACAGTGATACAGGCGCCATTTGAATCAGGAGGTAGACAGGTAGACCAGCCTCAATTCCAATCACAAAATGGCAAGTTTAGTTGATTGGATAATCATAAAGCAAGCGCAAATCAGACTTAAATATAACATTCATAAGTGTAAGAGGAAAGAATTTGCAAAAAACATGTAATATTATTGAACTATTTAGAAGGCACCTAACCAAAGCAACTAACTTGTCTGTATTCCTCTGCCTCCTCCTCCTCCTCCGCCTCCTTATGTTCCTCAACCTCCCCCTCGTTCCCTTCTTCATCTGTCCTTACCTCCTTCTCCTCCTTCTACTCCTCCTAATCATCTTCCTCAACCTTCTCCTCCTCCTTCCCCTCTTCAAACACTGGATCTAATCCTGGGCAGGAGGGAAAGAGGGGGAACAAGTGTATGGGTTTGCGATCTCAACGCGTCGAGACATGGGGGTCAAATGGTGGGCGGCTTGGTGGACTGAGTTACAACTCATTATGTTCCTGGTGGTGATGGATGTTTCTCATTAGACCACGAGAAGTGAAGATGCCTCACACACAGCCTAGGCCTAGTCACCTAATGGCCTTTGATAACGCCAGGGAGTTATGATTGAGAGTCAGTCTTATCTGTGCCTCTCTTAGCCTCCCATTCCAAACACTATTAGTTATGAGAAGAGAATCCTCACAAATTAATTCAATATTGTTATCTTATCTGAAGTTAAAGGTTAAACATAATAATAGGGTAATATACTAAATATCCAGGACTTTATTCTTATGAAATAGCATTCCAATTATTATTATTTTTGTGAAATACTGCACTATGTATTTTATTCCTATGAACATACTATGTTTTAAACCAAAAATGCTAAAAGAAAAAAATTCTTACCTCATCTAATCTAAATGGGTAGACAGACAGAAACACAGATAGAAATAAAAAAAAAATGTTTGCCAGCAAAGATTATGTGGATTGTAGCCCTCAGTAAAAGAACAAGAGGCTACATAAAGTGACTGCATTTTGTCAAGGTAACCGGAAGCGCTTCCATTTACTAATTAACACTCAAACATGTATTTTTATAAAGCTGATGGTGTCATTGTCTCTTGCTCACACTTGGTAGAAAACCAACATTTTTCAAGCAAAAGCTCAAGTTTGGCACAGTTTTTGTTTTTTCAAATCACACAGCCTTCTAAGGAGTTGATATTTTCCTGTAAAGACATCGTGTATTAAGGATATGGTGAGCATGTTCTTGTTTCTCACTCAGTTTCTCTCTCAGAAACAACACTGTTCCAGCTTGCAGTTTGGATACAGAAGAAATTGTGGACATCAAGTGGCTCATCAAAGACCATCAAATATAAAGAGCATTAGAAAAGAACAAGAATGACGGGCCATTATATTGACAGCAGTAGAATTACTACTCTCTAAATACGTAGAATAGTTTCATGGCTGATAAAACCACCGGTTTAGGGACTGGAGCTCAGGTGTTATTTCTATTTAATTTCTCTTTAAGACCCTTACTGATCACGGAGGCTGCTGTCCAACACTGAACTACTTTGTATTCCCAGCGTCACACACACATACTGACACAGACACATTCTGGCCAGCCGCATCATTGAGCGGCTGGCCGGGTGAAGTGTCTGGCTCATGGGCATTTGTCCACCCTCTGGCTGAAGAGCCCTTTGGCCCGGTGTTCCCACAGCTGGTCTGGAGACGTTTGAAACCAGGGGATTCAAACCAGTCCCGCATTGATATCGCCTCAAGGACTTCCGCGGGTTACTTCAGAGGAGAGACTCTGATATGATATGATCAAGCCGGAACACGCCTCTGCTTTCCGCAGACACGCCTCTCGGGGCGCAAGTGTTTGCTGAGGGGGAAAATCTGCTTTACGCCGGGTGCTAGCTAGCAACGATACATGCGTCGGTGTATGAAGTCAATTGTGATGGGTGCAAGATAGGACCCTATGTGTTTACCACAGTGGAGACCCAACGCAAGCGGTCCAACTTTACTTATGTATATCCAATTCAGTCCAATTAAACTAAATTGTATTTAATTAAATCCAGTTTAATACAGTTTCATTTAATTAAATCCAATGTAAAGTATTTATTGCCATGGATACATGCATTACTCAACATTGCCAAAGCAAAATAGGGAAGTCTAAGACAACATAAAAGACAATGATACAAGGCTCACAATAACTATTACGATAACAATAGTGAAAACAGCAATCAAATTGATGAGCAGAAATATATATATATATCTTGTTTTTTACTGTCCAATTGTGTTTCAAATTGTAGGTATTATTTTGCTGGAGAAAAAGACTTTGGTTTTTATAGAAATGTAAATTTCCTATGACAACATTTCCCATGACCATTGAATGGATTTATATTGGTACAGAGACGGAGCGACTTCTGTTATATCGTATTCTTATTCAATTACTAATCCTTCTGAATATTTTCTTACGATTTTTGTTGCAACACATTGAGAGTGAGAGCGACATACGGAGAGTGTGGGAGAAAGGAACAAGGATAAGGAGAGAAAAGACATTGAGATGGTGATAGAGAGAGATGGTGATAGATTTCCCTGAGGTTAGTCTATAGTGACACGTGATCCTCCATAGGAACCACGGGCCGCCCTCTCTCTGCTCTGGGGGACTTGTGTCGGCCTTGATGAAACACTGTTCCTGCACATTCAGAGCTACCACAATGTGCAGGTGACTGTGTGCTTTGTGTGTGTATATGTTTCTATGTGTTTGTTTTCCTCTCCCCTTCTAACCCCCACCCCTCCTCTGTCCCCTTACCTCCCTCTCTGTCTTTCATCTTCTCAATTTAAGTGGATCCTATTTTTCGGTCGTAAAGAGAAGACATCTCAATAGAAATGGAATACAAAAAAAACAAAGACAAATCTGTCCCTCCCTCCCTCCCTTCTCTCTCTCTCTCTCTCTCTCTCTCTCTCTCTCTCTCCCCTATCTATCTACAGTATCTCCCTCCCTCTATTATTTTCTCTCTCTCTTTGTTTTCTTAGGGAACAATAACACATTGACACAAAACGCACAATGCATGTGTGTCCGTTGATGTGTTTATTTGTAGGTGTGTGTGTGCGTGTCAGTGTGCAGTATGCAGTGAGACTTGCACTAGAATAAGTGCTGTGTGGGGCGCGGCGCCCTGGGGAGCAGGCATGACTAGCAGAGACACGCAGACACTCACAGCCTCCCATCCGTGACATCATCATACACCAGAACCCAGATGTGCTCATCCCTTCTCCACTCCTCAGGTGTTTAAAAGCTATTTGCGGTGAAAGAGAGATATTTACAGATGGCATGCTTGTTTTGCAGTAGATCTCTTTGTCATTGCATTGCTGCATCTAATAAACCAGCTCAGGGTCTTAATGGGTTCGGAGACAAAGCAACGTGCAAGGTACTGAAGCAATAGATCAGCAGGGAAATGATATGAGCTACACAGCTGCCATTCACCCCATAAAGAGATGAACATATGAATGGAATATGCAGTGGAAAAAGGAGATGCATTGAAACACCTAGATGCTCTAACGTTTCTTTTAAATGTTTACTGCCAGTCAGGATGGATGGAATTCGCACCTTCATTTTAGTGTCTTTTTCTCGTAGAGAGATGGCGGGTTCAAGTGATTTATATTTTCATGCAACTTGTATAATTTTCTGCTCCATGGAAACAGAGAAGCAAAAACAGTCAAGATTACATATTGATTTTCAGCCTCGGTCTGTGTAATGAAGATAACTTATGTATCGCCTAAATATGTAAATTGTCTCTTCCCCTCCTCCTCCTCCTCCTCACCGGGCCAGAATATGAATTTCAATGTGCGTGTAAAAAACATCCCTTTTAGAGGACACAAAAACAACAGCACAGCAAATAACAACAGACATTAAAAAGCAGCTATACTGCAAAACAAACGAAACAACCATCAGTTATCTTGATGGCATATTGTTTTTTCGTGACTCTTTTATCATAATTCTTTTTATGAGAATGCCGTGTGGTTTTCCCTCTGCCTTTAATAACTGTCCATTTCACATTAAGTACACACATTAGTCCTGTAAATAACCTGAAGGACATGGCTTTGTGTGTCCATGTGGTGTACAGGGCTGAGGCTGGAGCAGTCGTGTTATTCATCAAAAGGAACAGGTCTTGGGCCACAGCAACAACAACACTGTAACCCAGAGAGAACTGCTGTGTTAGAACTGCCTGCCGGTCACACTCTTCAGGAGATAGAGCTCACACAGTGTTGAGTGTCAGCAATGTTTACCCTCCTCTCTCTCTTTCTATCTCTTCCTCCATTACTCACAGTCTTCTCTGTTCTTTCTTTCTCATATTCTCTCTCTATCTGTCTCTCACACTCTCTCTCCCTCTCTCTCTCTTGCCCTCTCTCCCCTCTCTTGCTCTCTCTCCCCCTCTTTCTCTCCCCTCTCTCTGTACTGTGTGGTAAATCAGGCAAATGGGCACAATCCAATTTAAAGCAGCTGTTGTAGAAGCGGAACATTAACTGTATGGATGAAGGTTGATGTCGGTGTGAAGGTGGTTGTGATGTGGAGGAGTTGGGATAATAGTCAAGGGGGTGGTAGGAAAATAGCTAAGTCATGCATTCCTATGACCTGAACCTTACATCTGTACCGTTGAGCAAGGCAGTTAAACTGGCAACTCTTTCAATAGAGCAGAGGTTTTAAGTCTCAGTCAGTGTTGAACCACCATCAACAGTTGGTAGCTTCCAGTTACCGGTATAGCTACCAATGTTCTTGGTTCCATCCCCAATGCAGTCTTATTGCAATAATTTGCTAAATTACTTCCTCCTAGTAAACATTGGAATATATAACATGGCCTCATGAAGCCAAAACATATGTCAATAGTATTTTGAAGTGTTTTGAATTGATCACACCAGTGTTTAATTGATGCTCTGTAAGAGATATTCATTAGATAGCTGTGATTACTGTTTGGTGGAAAAAATCTGTTTTGAGAATAATTTGTGGAGTTTTGACAAAATGATTAACTCTTCTCAGGTAACTCTTCTCAGGTTTGTATTTTAGAGTTTTTAGAAATTGAGCTATAGTTTCAGAAAACGTGTTTAAACGATTGAGAAAAACTGTAATGCACCAATGAGGATTCACCCCCAATGGGTGGCAGCTCACAACCTGAAACGGCTTCTGTCGGATTCAAAGGAGACCAGTGAACTGACTGATACCGCTTAATATAGCTGAAAATGGTTTGTGGTGGAAGGGTAGCAAGTCAGGCCATACTGGTTAGACTGGTTATCTTGTGGACTGGCATATAGTTCTGAACATAAATCCCCCGTTTTTGGTTTCACACATTTTAAGCTTGCCTTAAAAATATCAGTGCTGCAAACAGTGGATTTTGTTTTGTTTGTGATGGATGCCACGATGTGGGCTGAGCAGAGTGCTGACTGGAACAAATAATAACAGCAATAAAGTTTCACTCCATCACCGGAATCATCACCGGGGAATACATGCGCCTCCGGGGCAACGAATCCAGGGGTTGTTTTGAAAAGTTTTGAAGTCTGTCAGAAGTTTTTGTTGTGTCCCCCCCTCTGACTGTGGGTCACGTGACTACGGGTGTAGAAGACGCAGAAGAAGAGGACGTCACATGAAGTGAACCACTTCAAATGGAGAAATCTGCAGACAATGAATAATGCAGTGCATTGTGGGTGGTGGAATTTTCCTGACAGCGTTTGTGCAGAGGAAGCGTATAGGGGAGAGATACAGAGAGACACAGCGGGAGAAAGCATGTGAAAGAGAGAGAGAGTGATTGAGTAGGAGAGATCCACAAATCAATAGAGAGAGAGAGGGAGAGAGAGAGAGAGATGGAGAGGGAGAGAAACAAAAAGAGAGAGAGAAAGTGGAAGAGCTACACAAAAAGCTAGTGAAAGAGAGAGAGAGACAATATATAGATAGAGGGGGGAGAGAAGAGAGAAAGATACATTGAGATACATCATGAGGGGGAGAGAAAATTTCATAGAGAGAGAGAGAGAGACACACACACACACACACACACACACAGAGGTATGAGGGGTAGAGATATGTTATTACAGAGAGAGAGGGATGAGGGGAGAAAGAGGTAAAGAGAGATAGAGAGAGAGAGACATTACAATTGGAGAGAAGAGAGAGAAATTAATTCAGAGGTGAGGAAAGGAAGAGATACAGACAAAGAGAGATACTTTATGAGGGGGAGAGAGATACGTAATACAGAGAGATACAGATAGAGAGAAATACAGAGAGAAGAGACTTGCATTATACGCAAATCTTTGGGTTTCACTGCAGTAAGCATTTAAAATCCCTCAACATCTCAATTATGAACATTTGTATCAATCAATCAGCCAAAAAATCAATTCATCTTAATCTGTTTCTGTTAGATGAATGAGGATTGATCAGCCATCATCTGAACATATGCCACCCAATGACTTGATCATTACGCTGAGGCTGTCTGAGGTAATTGATCACAACCACCTGAGGTATCTCTGATAAGCTGTGTTTATTAGAAGTATATAACCTCTTTTAAGTTAGAGGATTGCAAGATTCATTTACATGACATTACCATAACTTACAATAAATTATATTAAATAACATTTCACTGCACACTACTCAGGCTGAAAGTTATAAAGGAATACAATTATTAATACACTAAATATGAATTGTGAAGAACCTGAATGGTGTACATATGTAACCATTCATTACCTAACAAATTATGAATAACTCATCAACATCAAAATTTCATGCTGTGCATATGTAACCATTCATTACCTAACAAATTATGAATAACTCGACTACATCAAAATTTCATTTGCACTATATTTCATTTTGAGGAAAGCTTTAAATTCCTACAATTATCGGTGTGAAAGGTATAAAATACAGTGCTTGAAAAGTATAAAAGTTCAACTTGTTAAGTTTTGGTATGGTAGGAGATGGTTAAAGAGGAACCGTCACTCTTGGCTATTTTCCAATGATGCATTGTGGTAGAAATTAACCTTACATTTTATGGTAAGCTATGATTATTATTAGGCCTACATATCATATAGATACTTTAATGGTGGAGAACAGCTGATCACCTTTAGCCTAGATGTTATGTGTCATGTGGCACCAGTGAGTGAGTCCAGTCCATTCCTATCTGATGGGCCATGTGACACATCAATGAGAGGGTCCAGTCTACTCCGCATTTTATGTACTCTCTGAGGACAATGCTTACATTCACACGTGTGCATCATCTCTGTTTGTATAAGGATAATATATTTTCTAAGGTCACATTGGGATTCAGAAGACAGGAGAGTATACTGACATCCACACAGTGTAACCCAGAAAAACATTCTATGCACATCAATATCTGATGAAAGTCCAACTTTGTATTGAGTAAAGGATTGGGGATATAAGGAGCTGTACGGGATTCATTCGGTAGTGCTTTGCAAACCACTCGGCTTTGTTGTTGCCTTTTTAACGATAAAGTTTTTTTGTCATATTCTCTCCGGACCCCTCTCGATTTTGTCAATCTCTCAGTTAGTTAAAGAATTAGATAAGTTGTTATTATTAATGCCACCACAGCATTAGCCTCATATATTAGAGAATAACATGTGTGATGGTTACCCTTTAAGTTTAGATATTAGGTTAGAGATGGTTTAGTTTAGATATTAGGTTAGAGATGGTTTAGTTTAGATATTAGGTTAGAGATGGTATAGCTAAGGTATTAGGTTAGAGATGTTTTAGTTAAGGTATTTGGCTAGAGATGCTGAAGTTAAGGTATTAGATTAGAGTTGGTTAAGTTTAGGTACTAGGATAGAGATTGTTTAACCATGTGAATGCAGAATCCTGCACACACTGTAAGTTGTTTGGATAAAAGCCTGCACTAAATGAGTAAATAGAAGTTGGTAATGTGGGCTACGGGGTTGCCGTCTCAGGACTTGTTGTTGGGCTGTTGAGCTTTTGGCGGCGGGTTACGCCGTAAGCCTTCAGGTGGACTTCCTGCAGGCGTAGCAGCAGGCCCTATACGCTCCTAGATGGCTAATCTGCCGTCTCATCAAGGCAATCAGGTGTAAAAGGTCAGGTAATTGGTAGCGGGGAGGATCATATGCTAGCCTTTATTCCTCACTGTGGGATGGCGCCAGTAGCGCCTGTCACCCGCCGAGGCTGCGTCAAAACACAGGCGTGGCTAATTAGTTTAACATCTCCCTTCTCTTCCCATGGTTCATCCAGGGGCCAGTAGGACATGGGTAGAGACAGGCTTCATTAAAGTGTTTTCAAGGGAAGGAGACCCCGAACGTCTGTTGATTTCCTCTCTGTATTCATGAGTGCCCCCTCTGGCTGTGATGCAAATCCTTGAGAGTTTTAGAGTGAAAGCCCCCTTGGAGGTTAATTTGGCCTGGATATGGATCCGATCTGGGAGACTTATGCATGCAAATTGGACTGAATCGATTCCCCTGTGTATAGGACGTTGTTTCAGGCTGAAGAGATATGAAGCTATTTCAGGTGGAAACATTTGGAGCTAAAATGTTTATTATGTTTTTCTGGGTTACTGTATAGTTGAAATCAGGCCTGGCTTAGTGTTGTAAATGGGTTTTTTTTCCGGAAACTGCTGTTTGTTCCGACTTCATCCAAGGCAGAAAAATTGGTCAAAGAACTGCTTTCTAATGGCATGAATGTGTGTGTGTGTGTGTGTGTGTGAGTTGTGTGTGTGTGTGTGTGTGTGTGTGTGTGTGTGTGTGTGTGTGTGTGTGTGTGTGTGTGTGTGTAGGTGTGTGTGTGTGTGTGTTTTCGTGTGTGAACCCCGACAATATTAGTGCTTGAAAAATGAGAAATACTTCAGGCTTTGTAGTTATCTTTAAGCAACTTCATACATTAATGCATTAACACATTAATGCATGTGCTTAACGTCATATAGTCTTGTTTTATATTTGCTTCCTCTTCATTGCTGTTCCCATACAGCTGTCAGCTATCTTGGTGCTTTTATGTCATCTCTCGTTCAACCAACAATTGACAGATTCACCTGTTTATATGAAACTCTGAATCACTTTTAAAAAGACCAAGCAAGGCCTCATGCAAACATTTACCAGTCTACTATTTAGAAAATAAATAATAATTATATATATATATATATATATATATATATATATATATATATATATATATACATAAATATTTAAGCTTTATTATTAATATGTATTACTTTCCTTCTCAAGGTTCCTTACCTGTGGGTTTTGTGGAAATGATCCTTTAAGACCTTAAAGGCTAGTTGTATAATGTGGGGCCTGCAAAGCCCTTTAAAACTGTAACTGTGATTAAGGGCTTTACAAATAAAGTCGACTTAAATTGACTTGACTTAACATGTTTGCGGCCACTCCAAGGGACATATCGGTGAGGTCAATACCCCTGACAGTGGTCTTGAACAAAGAGGTATTCATGAAATCTGGGTCCCAAATTGTGATCAATAAAGTTAGACTTAATGATCAGTGAAGCTTGAATATAAACATGCTGTTGTTTGTTTTACTATTAGCTCATCTGAAAGCAGTCGTCTTGGCTGTGCATTGTCTGCCTAGGTCTCAAAAGAAGTGGCAGTGATACGTCTCTCTCTCCCTAGGAGATATGAAATCAAATCACACATGGGGATTTTGTCAGTAATTATATTTTTGTCTCGTCTCCCAAATTATGAAAGCCCCCATAGTTGGTTACATAACCGAGTTTAATCATATCTTCACTTCTCTCTCTCTTGTATCTACTCACGTTACTCGGATAATGCAAGTCATTCTCTCTCTCTCTCTCTCTCTCTCTCTCTCTCTCTCTCTCTCTCTCTCTCTCTCTCTCTCTCTTTAACCACCCTCTATCTTTTTTCCCCACCCTATTTTGTTGTCTGCAGCGCTCGGCTTTTCCCCCTCTTATCTCTCCATACCACCCTATCCCTCCTCTCATCCTCTCATCCGTCCTTCTGTCTCCTTTCATAAGCTCTGGTCCTCCCTCTCTTGACTCCTCTTTCCTCCTCCCCTTGCCTCCCCCTTCATCCTCTCCCCCTCCATCATCACCTCTTCTCTCCTCTCCTCACTCCGCTCCTCCCTCCCCCTTCTCCCTGTGGATGCCGGACCTCCTGTGTAGAATGAAAGGTTAGAGACAGTGGGAAGGTAATGTGTGGAGAAAAACGCATGCAAAAACACACAGTGTTGAGGATGCTTTGTGCTTTTAACAAGAATCCAGCAGGTACAGGATTCAATTTTTTTTATTAGAAATTCCCATAGACACATATAGACACTATCATGGTTTCACCGGTAAGGCCTCCTTCACAGCTCGGGTTTATCAACTTGTGTACCCTCATGTTCCTGAGACGGACCGCCAGCACTTATCGATATTACTTGGTACAGCCTGTATTTATCCATTTCCCCCCTTGGATGCTTTAAAGTATATTGCCTCCTTTCTCACTTGAATAATGGTTAAAGACAGAGATAAGAACAAACTGACCTCTGTGTAGGGTTCATACAATCTTATCTTTATTAATGAATACAGAATAGGTTGGCAAAACATACAACTTCAAGCGGATAAGCAATTCTTTAAGAGAGTTTTTCAGATTATAATGTTGGTTAACAAGGGAAATCATATATGAGAGAAACCAACAAGCAGATTAACAGTTCTTTGAGAGCTTATAATTACATGTTATACATTTCATACATAAAGTTTAATATGTACATCCAATACATTCTTGTCTTTCACAGACGTTGCATTCGTGTTTTATTTCCCACGCCATGTTTGTCTGACATCTGTGTGTTAGAAAATAACCCCATCATTCAATGCCTATTCAATCCCCATGAAGCGGTTGCGTACATTAGGTAGGTCTTGTTAACCCTTCTTCTTTCTGTTATGGCTTTAAATCTTTACCATTCTTAATTAACCTAATGAATTTCAGTGAAACTTTAGTGGGCATTAGATAGGTCATCTTTTCCTTTCGGATTTCAATCCAATGTGGGGTTCACCATAGCCCATAAAACCTTCCAGATCACTTAAGAAAAAATGTATTTCTTATAACCTTAGGTGGAGAGCGCTCGTCTGTGAAATAGAAGAAGTCTGCTTCTCTCTCTCAGAGACAGGACATTTATACTTTATCTAACATGGGGAAATACATGGACTTCCCTGACTGTGCCTGAACTCTACACACACAGGACGCCGATGTGAGTTAATGAAATCATGATAGCAGGGCCTCTTGCTGCTGGCGTAGGATCTTTCTTATCTTGGCCCCTAACAGACGAGGTGGCTGCCCGTCTGTACGCCATGGATGGTGGTCAAGGAGAGGACCCAGGACCCAGCATCACAACAACACACATGCACTGACACACAGACCCACATATGCAAGCACTGACACAAACATAGGTGTCAATTCTGCTGGGGACGAGTACCGACCAGTTTTCGTCAAGATTCATTTTTTACCCACCACTTGTAAAAAATAAACTTGAGTTGAAATATTATGGATTATTACACCGCTCTTCTCAATGCTGTAGACTGCTCCATTCACTTGCATGGGCCTTCCCAACGTTCAGCTGTCAATTTTTTTTTCTTATTACATAGCTCTTCTCAATGCCTTGGAATGCTCACGTCCAGCATATTTGACCAATGTCAAGGAAAGTTGATTTTCTGCCTCTGATTCACGCCATCTGTATCACTCCGCAAGTGGTCCGGTAATTTATCAACCCCAGCGTATTCGGTTGCTAAGCGACGTCAACGACTTTGGCGAACTATTTCTCTGCTGATCAACGCTACGAATGATAACAAATATATTGTAAAAAGACACAATGTGTGAAGTTATTTTTTCAGTTTGGCAAGTAGCCAATACTAATAATACTAATAGTATATATACTATATATTATATACTATTTTACTAATAATACTAATAATAACATAGTAAGAACCTAGTGGGTCATATGTGCGATGCTTTTTGGAAACTTTTTCTTCATAAAACGTGCCAGACAGATTTTGTATACATTTTATTCCTTAGTAATTAGCTACATGGGCATGTCGTCTTTCAGAACCTTTCATTACCGGCACTAAAGAGAGAAAAAAGAGTGCATCCTCATTGTACCCAGCACTTCTGAAAATGCACTTCCAAATGTATCTCTGTCCCCAGCACATTTCAAACCAAACTGACGCTCATGGACACAAACACACATACATGCACGTTTCGCAGACACACACACGCAGACAGAGGAGGATGCGTGATTTTTTACAAGAAGCCAGCAGGTACAGGATTCAACTTTTTAGAAATTCAAAGACACACCAGTATACTCCAATGCATGAACAAAATGACACACAGGCACACAGAAAGAAACATACAAACATGCTAAAATACACAGGATACCTTAGCTTCACAACTGTTTGACAGTCCGTCTATCTAGCTATCTATATTCTATTTATCTATCGATTTTTCAGTTTATCTGTCTAGCTGTCAGTCTGTCTAACTGACTGTCTGTCTGTCTATTCAATATCTGATAGAAATATCAAAAGTAAACGAAGTAAAAGATGAAAAAAATACAGTTTTGTATTAAAGATAGCTCCTTTAAACAGAAAAGCATCTCGCTAGCACAACAATAATAAACCACTGGGACTTTCAACACAGGCAGGGACGAACAGTGAAGAGCCAATATTTCACATGACGGTCCGCTTAACTCCTACAACTCTGTTGACAGGCAATGGACACACGATATCCTGCGGCATATGGCCGACCGTCACATGTTGCAGGATGTGGCCGACCACCAGTAAAACCATACGCGTTGAAGTCGCTGATCCACTCCAGTTTGTTTGTCCTAGTGTGGCATTTAAATATCCTTTTGATTCATATTGAAGTTGTACGTTCTGTAAGAAATAGTCTGAAGGGTAAGTAATACACATCTTCTAATAGAATGCACATAGATAAATAAAAAAACACTTCATTCCTTCATTCCTCGAATCGTGGCCATTTACGTAGAACACCAGCATGATTTATCTTAGTTTGTTTGTACACAGATAGTTTGTCGTTTTTAGGCGTAATGACACTAGAGTTCCATATTCCCTCGATGTTTTAGGGAATTTAGTTTGAATCTTCCACATAAGAGATAACCTGGAGCAGATTATTATGGGTTGCCGCAGTGTCTCCACCAGATGACTAGAGGAATCAAACTGCCAAGTTGTTTTAATGTCAGACGAGAACTCCATTGTACTCTAATATTGAAATCAAATAGTTTTGCACTCTGAAACTTTCCGTTGTGTTTTATTAAAGTAGTATTTTCAGTGAAGTGTATGCAGTTATTGATATGCTGTGTACAGCATATCATAGCCTGGCATATAGCATAGTATACCATAAAGCAAACATCTCGCTTCATAACAAGAACTACCATCGAGTAGTTTATACAGAGCAAGGCACACTGAGCAAAGTGGGAACGCTCTGTTCCTCTGGTCCCTTTGAGTAGTAAAGAGGAGTGAGGAGATGAGGACAGAGGAGTGAGGAGATGAGGAAACAGGGTGAGAGAAAGTAAGAGGAGTGAGGAGATGAGGAAAGGGGGTGAGAGAGGATGAAAGAGGGATGAGGAGATGAGAGTGTGGAGGTGATAAATGGGCTGAGAGAGGAGTTAGAGGAAGGGAGGAGAGAGGGAACTATTCAGGTGAAGGAAACATTTTATGTAAATAAGCATTGCTACAGTAACGAAGAAAACACAAATCTCCTCTGTTTGAAAATGTGAAGACTTGGTAGCTTTAAAGGACTTCTATTGGCCCTCTTCAGCTCACAACGCTGTACAAGAGCAAACACTTGAAGCTCGAAATTTACACAACAAACCTCTAAAGGATGTTACTGGAAGAACAACACATAACTGGGAAGCCAATCATGTTCCCCTGTGGAGAACGACATGCTTAATCTCATGCTGTTAACAGGTGGAATATCTCTGTTACTTTAGTGTTAATTGCAGCTGCGTTTATCAGATTGTTGTAGTTATTTTTCCACCACAGAAGAAGAAGCGCGACCAGTCACGTTTGTTTCTACACCAATGTATAGTATGTGACTACTGAAACCCTGGTTCTCAGAGGAATACAAAAACGTGCCCCCTGAATATAATATACAAGTGCTACACTTTGCTATCATGATCTATGAAAATGTCCTACTCCTTGTGACTACTCCTTAATCAATCTTCAGTCGTCTGTCTCCTCTTTCAAAAGGAGTTTAGCGTTAAATATCGTAAGGTCATCAACAGGGTGCTGTCATGCAGAAGTTGGCTGTGATTGTTTGCGTTCCTAAAATATCAAGATACATTTATTGTCGTCATCATTTTCTTGGTCAATTCCATCTCCACCCTTTTCTTCATCACCCATGTCTTTTGATTGCTTTGAATGATTATGATCCATAGTCCCATTGTAACTTATTTTACAAAGGTTTAGTTTACCAGTGGCCATGGGGGAAACTTTATATTCTTTCTTCCTCCCATTACTGCAATGTTTTCTAAAAACCTAACGATTCCAACCAATCTCTCTATGACAAGAGAATATTTTATTTATACTCAAGTGGAACTTGAAGGCAGCCTTCTGTGGCACAGTATTGCGCCCACCTCCATTTCCACGCTATCTCATCACTTCCACACTATACAAAGCCCCTGCAAGATATCTCACAAGTTCCTGATCAACACAAACAAAGGCTTGTTGTTGTGTTGCAATGGACCTTGAATCTCATTGCGTTTCTTTCAGGTCTTGTCGTCATAGTGACACAGAAGCAAAGAGATTTCCAGTGTGCAACAGAGTTTTGATGATTCTAGCCACTGCTGTGAGTCTATTTTAGATGCGCACACACATACACACACTCTCACACACACACACACGTACACAAATACACACACCACAAAAACGCACACACAACCACCAACACACAGGCACGCAAACAATCACACACAAACAAACCACAGCCAGCGCTTTGCAGTGTTAGGAGACAGTTAGCGCAATTCATCAAAGCTGTGTTGTATTGAAGGACTTAGGAAGGTCAGTGAGACAAATAGGGATCTAGCAAGCCTTTTTTTGAGCTCTCCTTGTTGTGAATCGTCTTCTCTATCAACCAACTCAGCTATTTTTGTATTATATTTTGATAATACAAAGTTGTTATAATTAATAACGCAGGATTTTCTTCTATCACACCCTATTTCCATGACATATGAGAACGTCAATCCTTGAGTTTGTTTATAGCTGTGTGTGTTTGTGTGTGTGTGTGTGTGTGTGTGTGTGTGTGTGTGTGTGTGTGTGTGTGTGTGTGTGTGTGTGTGTGTGTGTGTGTGTGTTTGTCGTCCCCCGGTCATCAAAGAGCCCTGTTGACAGGGTGATTTGCTGTGCATGATAGGTGTGTGTAATCTACACTGTGCAGCTAAACCAATCGAAGCACTTGATCACAGTGACCAACCAAAACAAAGTCACATTTCATGGTTTAAACCTCCAAAAATCATTAAATTGTTTTTTGTTTATTTTGTTCTTCCAAGCTAGGGTGGATTAGTTTGTTTGTATTTACATCTTTTTATCTCCTAACCTGCCTTCAGAATTTCTTCTGTAAGCTCCAAGCTGAACAAACCTTAAAATATAAACTAGACTAGAATTAAACTCAGAGGAATTAAGAGGAGTACTTAGACAATGATGATTACTACTGGAATACTTTGCTTGGGGGACATAACTCAAGTGTGTGGGTCCTGCAGGTGTTAGACCCCTGGGGTCATGGGTGTTGGTAGTGGGTCTGGTTCTGGGTGTAAGTTGTTATCCGGATGCTGGCATTAGAAGTGGGTCTGGGTCTGGGGTTTAGGTCTGGGTGTTAGAAGTGGGTTTAGGTCTGGGTGTTAGCAGTGCATCTGGGTGTTAGTATTAGGTCTGGGTCTGGCTGTAAGTGGTGGGTCTGGTTATAGGGTTAGAAGTGGGTCTTGGTCTGAGTGTGAACAGTGGGCCTGGGTATAGGTGTTAGAAGTGGGTCTGGGTCTGGGTGTTAGTAGTGGGTTTAGGTCTGGGTGTTAGCAGTGGGTCTCGGTATAGGTGTTAGAAGTGGGTCTGGGTCTGGCTGTAAGTGGTGGGTCTGTTTATAGGTTTTAGAAGTGGGTCTGGGTCTGAGTGTGAACAGTGGGTCTGGATATAGGTGTTAGAAGTGGGTCTGGGTCTGAGTGTGAACAGTGGGTCTGGGTATAGGTGTTAGAAGTGGGTCTGGGTCTGAGTGTGAACAGTGGGTCTGGATATAGGTGTTAGAAATGGGTCTGGGTCTGAGTGTGAACAGTGGGTCTGGATATAGGTGTTAGAAGTGGGTCTGGGTATAGGTGTTAGAAGTGGGTCTAGGTCTGAGTGTGAATAATGGTTCTGGGTCTGGGTGTGATGCCCTGTCAGCACGGATAAGATTTTTGCATAAAAATGCGGAAGTTGCACGTTTGGGCCGACCGTCCAGACCGACCCAGCGTTTTCGGTGCCTTCAAACGCACTCTTTTGAAACCAGGTCCCAGGGTGAAAAAAAGCCCCCCTGCGTTTTCGCAGGGGGCACCAGGGCCCAGTCTCCCGATAACGATGGATCCATGCTCGTATGAACATTCTCACAAATTATCTTTCGAACGATCATAAAAAAATTCTGTGCGTTTCCCAAACCTCCTCTTAACATGAACGAGCATGCACTGCTCTAACGACGTTCTTAGGCTTGTTACTGTCCACTTACACGGCACTAAAATGGGCTCTGTAGGAGAGGGAGACGCAGGAATGCTGTTAGAATAAACTATGTTTTGTGGCAGCAAAAAAATATCTCCCCATCAAGGCCAACAGCAGAGTAGCCTAGGAAAAAAATAGACTACAATAATATGAATCCTAAAAATAATATAACAATTGATATGGCCCAGCCCGACATATTCTATATCCGTCCTAACCCTTAACGCACCGCTGATTTCTGAAACATGCTTTGCGCAGCAAAGAGAGCATACTTTCTCCGATACCGCATAAGGTTTCATTGATTGGCGCGCACTCTCTAGTCTAGAATGTTTGGTGTAAACATTAAAAATGCAACGTTCCATTCATTCATTATTATTCAAGTGCAGAAGCTAGGCATTGACACGGCTATTGCTGACCCGATTAGGAGAGCTTGGTCTAGATCCTGCCCATATTGTTGGGCAAGGGTATGATGGTGTGGGCAATGTAAGCAGGAAAGCGCGCTGCGTTCAGGCACGCAACGCAGCACAGTTTCCCGCAGCAGTCTACGTTCACTGCAGAAACCACGCTCTCAACTTGGCGATTTGCACTCCACTAAGATCAGAGATGTTCATAACTGTCTAGACACAGTCCAAGAAATAATGAACTTCAGCACATTTTCACCGAAGCGCCTACAGTACTTTATGGCAAACAATCGTCCTCTGTCATTGATCAATATGAGGATATTTTAACGACAATGGTTGAATTAAAATCAGAGGGGAGACAGCAAGTGCAGCTCCAAAGCGACCTCCCACACAAGAGCCATGGAATCATTTGATTTTATTATATGCCTTGTGAGAGGGTTGCCTTGTGACGTGGCTTTTGATCTGTACATATCGGCTGCCCATGTATTTTTTGAATTTTAAATTGCTGTAATAAATGTTGTCTTTGTTGACTTCTAACATGTCTCTGTCTTTGCTGTTTAAAACATTAGTCTAGGAGTAATATGTCAGCGGTAACCACTGTTTTTGGGATATTGCAAAATTGCACCAGCAGGAAATTCAGTGGTATTAGCTGTGTTTTAATTAAACAAATCAAATACCACTGAATGTCCAGCTGGTGACTTCACTGAGGCTAAAATTACGATGCTCTTAGCACTCTACAAGTACCCCTGGAGCCCTCGTTAGCTACGAGTGTTTTCACGACGTTCGTTACACAACGATGCTTTCGGGAATGGTGATAAAACTGTCTGATGCTCGTACGACGAACTTCACGAACCACTAACGTTGCTTTCAGGAAACTAGGCCCAGATACGTAAACAATGACGTCAACGTTAGATTTCTGTCTAATTTGTTTTTGTTTGATTTGATTTGTATTATTTTTGTAGCTTTAAATACAAGCCCTTGCTAAGTGGAATTACAAATTGTACATTCAAAAGTAGTTTCTGCTCAATCTACAAGGTTTAACAACGTCTGTTGTTGTTCTCCTCCTCGACTGTATGTTTGTATACAGCCTGAAGGCTTGATGTGCATGCTCCGCCTCGTCTTCTTCTTTATTTGGTGGAGAAACAGCGACACATATAGGCCTGGAATATGTAATACTGCGTTTCTACAGCTAGATGCGTTTTTGCAATGAGTCCATCATTACGGAGAAATTCCTGCAACGCTGCCAAGGAAAACAGGGGGGTGGAAAGATTGTCTTTGTCCGTGTGGACAGGGCCTGGGTGTTGGTGTTAGTAGTGGGTCTGGGTCTGGGTGTTAGTAGTGGGTCTGGGTCTGGGTGTTAGTAGTGGGTTTGGGTCTGGGTGTTAGTAGTGGGTCTGGGTCTGGGTGTTAGTAGTGGGTTTGGGTCTGGGTGTTAATAGTGGGTCTGGGTCTGGGTGTTAGTAGTGGGTTTGGGTCTGGGTGTTAGTAGTGGGTCTGGGTCTGGGTGTTAGCAGTGGGTTTCGGTCTGGTGTATTATTGGTCTGGTACATTTAGAAGGAGTGGTAACGGTGAAAGCAGTACATTAGACAGGCTGACATTTGCTCTAATGGTGGATAACACTGATCTGGCCCAGCGGAACCCACTTCACACCCCAGATGACAACAAAATCTAGCTCTCTTTCACCCACACAGACACACACTAAGCACACTAGGCACACTAAGCACACACTAAGCACCCCAATCCCCCCCCGATTGATTGAAAAGGAGGGATGGAGAGAGGAGGGGAGGTATAGAGGAGTGAGATGGAGAGAATTACTGAATTGCAATTTTGTGCCCATGCATATGTGTGTACTACACAAACATGACATACACATGCACACATACACACACAAACATACACACACACAACATGCATAGGTCGATTGCAGTTCTTGCAGCAAACATATTATGGACTATAAATTGCAGGCTCTTTCAGCGGGGGAGTGAGAAAAGACATTTGTACAGCCGAAAGGTTTCCAGTGGGCTGCAGTAGGTAGCATCAGGCAGAGAGAGAGCATGGATTATAGTCATTGATTATTGGTGATTGATTAGTAATTGCATTCTGTACCTGCCTAAATTTGTCTCCCTCTTCATCAATACTACATATAGCTGCAATACTCTCCAATCTATAGTCTCTCTCATTTTGTCCTATATACTCCCTCTCTCTGCCTATAGAATATCTACTATCTATAATCTCTCTCCAAACCCAGTCTCCTCTCTCTCTCTCAGACAGTTTAAGAACCGTGACGGAGGTCAGAGTGAAGATGCCCTAAAGAGCACTGTTTTTCATGATATCTAATTGCGAGTCCTGGAATCACAAAACCTTCTGATATTTTTAGATCACATTCTATCTATCACATTGTAGAAAGCCGTTTGAATTCACTTGGATAAGCTTATGTTTAAAAACAACAAAATAAAATGTATAAGATAAGGCTGGATAGTGTATCGGCTTTGGTTTGACTCACAACGAAAAGGTACTGGGATGTCCACAGTATACCTGTTGTCATCCTTGAGCTAAAATGCCCCAAACGAATAACCCATACCTGCTCCTAAATGACCAGATTCTGAAATCAATGAAGGTAAAATCGGCCTACGAAATGGTGGCTAAACAGTACAAGCATATGGAATTTGAAAATATTGAGAGGTTTAAGGGAGCAAAGAGGTTTCTAGAACGACGTCATCTGTATTCAGTTCATATCCAGAACAATCACAGATGTTGTCCTCGGGATGTGCTAATAGGTAGCTTTGCGCTAATGCGGCGTGACTGTGACCTTGGCTCCGTGGCTCGGTAGCGATTGCTCTGACAACATTGATAGTGTTTATCCGTCCATCACCCCTACTCCTTCGCCCGCTGTCCCCTTGACATAAAGGTTACACCAATAAACCAATACAATTAGGCTTATAAGTCAACCATAAAAAAATAGACATTAATCCTGATTTAAAATGAGTTTATAACAGATAAACAACCAAAATCTCATAAGAGATTGGAATGAGGTAGCGCTGCGATATATCTTCATATAACTGGTGGAAGGGTAGTCTAGTGGTATGGGCGGCTTGGCTCCCAGCTAAATGGTTCTGGCTTCAAACCCAAATGTTCGCAGCCTCCGGAAGGAAGGAAGGAAAAGTGAAATCGTTAAAATTATTTTTTAAACGATTGTACTCATTTTGTGTGTGGGTTTCTTGTTTTGCTTTATCTTTATTTGTTACTTTTTTGTAATGTTGGAGAACCTATAATGAAGTTGTAATATATTAATTTGAACTGGGAATGGGTATTGTGTGGCTTCCAGAACAAACACAAAGCTAGAAAGGACTGTGAGTGATTAAAGTGGATGAAAGACAACAAATATCCTAACTTTTTTCAGTTTTTCATCTCTATCCACCGCCTGCCTCGTATACCTGACACATTAAAACACTTCATCAAATGTGATTTAACAACCTTTTTTTATTTTGGGCTACTAGACCGAACCTACTTTCGAAAAAAATGTATTTAATATTTGAATTCATGATAAACTGTAGTATTGTGGCAATGACAGTCGGTTGTTGCCAATGTTCCGGGTTGCTGCAAGGGCTCATGGGGCAGTTCGGGCTATTGGACTATTTGGACTAATATCACCCTCCTGGTTTTTGTTTGCTTCGGCAATTGTGTGTGTTTTATTGGGATTGTACCTCGGTGACAGGTAGGGTTGGCTGGAGCGACACCTGCACTGAAGTGCCTCAGTGCAGGGTTTGTCCACGGGGTTATATAGTGAGTTTTTCCATTGTTCTATGTTTTGTGAAAATAAAGCCAACTCCCTTTTTATAAGGTACACTGGGCTCGCGTCTGGTTATTCCCTTGCTGCTCGCCACAGTATAGTTAAAACAGTTTAAGTAGAACAACCTAAATGTCTACTAGTAGACCTAGCCAAATCGTATTATATTGAGTAATATAATTAGGCTAGCTGTGGTCCATACTACTACTTAGACATTTGTAAAGACTATTTGTGACTGTATGAATTAGAAGCAACTCTTGACAAGTCAATGGGCCCTATCTTGCATCCAGCGCAATTGACTTTCTCACTGGCGCATGTGTCGTTGCTAGTTTGCAACTGGCGCAGAGCCAGTTGCAGTTGCCTGCGCCACGCGTCGGTAAATTAGGGAATGATCTTGCGCCCCAAGGGGCGGTTCAGCGAAAGGAGGAGGCATGTTCTGGCGCAAACTTTCCCTGGTGCTATTTTGCAGTTTCAGAAATCACTTGCGCCACAAACCAGGAAATACCTGGTTTAAAGTCAGTGGCGCGTTGTTCAGATGCTATTTTAAGGGTGCATGCTTAATGTTGCTTGTGCACCTCGCGCATACACTTTGCTTCTCTCATCTATAGCCACACATTCTTGGTAAATTATTTGGGAAAGAACAGCTGATACAGCGGTAACAAGTTGTACTTTTAAATCAATGCATCTGCAAACACCGTACAGCAAACACATATTTTCTTGACACAGACATCGTGTACATGCCCATCACTTTTAAGATTGATAAGTATTTGATCATGAGAAAACAGTTTTTTTTACCTCGAGTGAGTGTTAAAAAGAATGACTGAATGCGGGCGCACGTGTGTGTATGTGTAAAAGAATGAATGAATGCGGGCGCGCGTGTGTGTATGTGTAAAATAATTAATGAATGCGGGCGTGCGTGTGTGCGTCCATCTGTTTAAACACACGCAAACTAAACCCGTAACGCATAATACAGTCCATGGCAATGTATATTGACGGTGGGACACATGCATATTAGGAACACAAGTCGACAACGATAATGCATACAATACTGATAAGAAACGATGTTTATAATGTATTGCGTATATCATTAAATAGAACCACAGTTACCATATGTGTGTTAAGTTTTCTTTGCCGAAATTTATTTGAGGACTTAGTATTTCTGAAGTTGTGGAAGAAAACCTTATTCCATGTGTGAATTAGGCCATATTATTTGGCCATAAACTGAGCCATTTGAAGTTTGAAATTCATGTGCTTCTGTCTCATCGGAGACTGCAGACGCGCTGTCAAAATATCAACTCGTCTGATTCAAATGCGCTCATGGCTCTTAAAGGGGATGGGAGCTGGCACTCTCATTGGTTTATTGCACGTTACGCCCAAACCACACTACGGGTAATTATTCTACTTCAGACCAACCCTTTTTAGATTTGCGCCGGGCGCAAGAGTAATTTTTGCGCCGGTAAAATAGAAACATCACCATAGAACCGCCCACAAAGCTACTTGCGCTTGGTGCTTCTCACTTGCGTTTCAGACCGTTAAAATAGGGCCCATTATATTTGACCTGACCAATAAATGACAAAACATAAAAATCAAACCAAAAAAACGTTGGCTAGTTTTGTCGTTCTTATAACCATGGTACGGTTTTGTGACCAGGCAGCTCAGTTTGAAAGCCTAGTCTGCCAGTTCAACCTGTCATGCTGAATGAGCAGAGACAGCATCGCTAGGCCAGGCTAAGTGTTGGTTTGGGTCGGCCCCAGGCAAGAGAAGTACAGCTTCCGACGCAATCAGGACCTCTGAGCGCCATGGAAGCACATGCAAAGGCACACACACATGCACACATATATACATGCACAGGGGCACACACACAGATACACACACACACACACACATATATATATATATATATATATATATATATATATATATATATATATATATATATATATATATATATATATATATATATGTAGTTGCACACCCACAAATACACCCACAGAACACACACAAGCATGTACACACACACAAACACCAAACAATCACAAGCACATTCATTCACACAAGTAAACACACACACACACACACACACACACACACACACACACACACACACACACACACACACACATATTCAGGGGTCACACATGAAGCCACACATGCATGCACACAGCTCCATAGTGTTTTCCTGTGTCTCTGGGATTCATCATATATTGCAGATAAGCTCTGAAGGGACTTTTTCTGTCCTCTTTCTGTTCAAATGATGGTCAAAGAGTGAAATGTTCTGTTTTATGTTTCTGCATCGATTTTTTGGCAAAGAAAATATTTAGGACTATGTAAGTGGTGTGCTGTAGAAGAGTTTTTGTGGCCCAGAGATTGTTTTGCAAATTGTTCTGTCTTGTTAAAAACACAGTTCTGCCTTCCGCGGCTTAACTTCCTTTGTTTTGCTACTGGCTGCAAAGGACAGATGAGAAAAAAAACGAACAGAATGAGACTAATCAACAGCTAATAGAGCATGTTTTCTATCGGCAGACACAGCTTTTTTTTTTAACAAATTCTATAAAAAAAAGAAATGTAATGAGGAAAATACCGGCCTTATGTAGTTTATATTTTTGTGTAAATCAGAAGCTGTACTGTAGGACCCAGACACAGCAGCTGTGTCTGTGCGGCAGATGGATAGTAATCTACCACTTTCTCACGGTTATTGATTTAAGTCTGGGAACTCCCGACAGTCTTTTACACTCACAAACATAAAGTGCGTGGCTGTATGTCTCTCAGAGTGGAAAGCAATGCAGCAGAATGGATCTCAGGAACTAAATGTTATCTATTCTGATAATTGATCATCGTAATCTAGTGGTACATCCTACTTGATGCTACATACTTACCTAGTAAAAACGACCTAGTAGAAAAACATTATCCATTTTGAGAATATCGAGTCAATAAGATCTAGTAGTAACCTCAATGAGATGCTATTACTTTATTTTTTTTCACTTTTTCTTTTTTGTTTGTGTGTGTGTGTGTGTGTGTCTGTGTGTGTGTGTGTGTGTGTGTGTGTTTGTGCTTGTGTGTGTGTGTCTGAGCCCTATAATCCAGAAAAAATACAGACTGAAAGAGGGAAGGAGGGTAACTCAGAGGCAGGGTGAGAGGGAGGAATGAGGGAGCAAATAGGAACCTGATAGGTGACCTTTACATCCGCCGGACGGACGCTGCCACAGGGGCCCCTCGATGTCTGTCCTCCTGTGAGCGGCTTGGGAGAAAGCCCTGTCCTCCCTACAGGAGATCTGGACAGAGAAACGTCTGTCCCCTCTCTCCCTGATCTCCTGGTCTGCTGTGGAATCCATAGTGTCATTTTATCGCCCTCTTTCTATTTGTCTCTCCCTCTCTCTCTCCTTCCTCTCTCTCCCTCTCTATTTCTCCTCTCTCTCTCTCTCTCTCTCCTTCCTCTCTCTCCCTCTTTATTTCTCCTCTCTCTCTCTCTCTCTCTCTCTCTCCTTCCTCTCTCTCCCTCTTTATTTCTCCTCTATCTCTCTCTCTCTCTCCGCCTCCTTCTCTCCTTCCGCGTTTCACTCCATTATTAAAGGTCAACATTTATAACAAATAGATGGCCACACACACACGCACGCACAAACACAGACACACACAAACACACACACACACACACACAGTCATACACACACAGTCTCTCTATTTCACACACACACAAACACACCCACACACACACACACATGATGTCTTGTTTAATGTCAGGCTGGAAAGGTCCACCACAGCACCAGGGAACTCTAAAGTAGTTCGGAGCCGACTGTTTCCAGCGTGAAATTTCAACTGTGCTCCTGCAATCTGTTCCAACACAGAAAGGTTATTTTACGTACAGAGACAAGCAGAGTTGTATTTGATAATATTAGGCAATGAATCAATTCGGTGATGTCTGTTACAATTTTACCTTTCCTTCATTTAGCGGATCTCTAGCTGTTTTTTATCTGAAGCAACTTGCAATGAATAAAAATGCATGTCATTGAGAAGGTGGGGCCATCTTGCTGCTTAGGACGCCTCATCAGACCACAGATCTCAGGGATCAAACCAAGTACATTATTTCGGTTTGGAGTCAAACGTGTATAGCCACAACATTATTGTAAGTAGGGGCTTAGCACACAGAAACCTGTTATGGAGACGCGTTGTCCAACACCTTATTTACCTCAAGATTTTCAGCCATTTAAAGGCCTCTTATATTACCATCAGGTGTTACGCTGAAAAAATATTCCCTCTAATGACAACACAAGTGTGAGTGTACACCCAGATGTGGGATGGAAAAATCTGCCAGCCAGATCCAAGGCAACGTGGGCGGAAGCCTGCGAATGCATCAATTATTGATCACAATTCTAATATTTTCTCTCACTATGATGGTTGTTGTCTTTAACAGTCATAACCAAATGTTACGGTCAACAGCCATAACATCCTACCCAAAGACCCCAACAGATACAGCCCCCCTGCCACCTTCCCCACACTCACAAATCTCATCTGGGCTGATGAATTATTGATCGCTCCTTGAGGCTCTCTCTCTCTCTTTTTCCCTCTCTCTCTCCCTGACCTCAAAAAGTCAAAGTGGCCGCAGTGCTGTTGGAGGATTGTCATGGAGGCCTCAGTCAGATCGGCGAGTGATGAGCAGAATAGCTTGACCCGGTTTCCTTCACTGAGGATGAAAGGTGTGTGTGTGTGTGTGTGTTAGTGTGTGTGTTAGTGCGTGTATGTGTGCGTGCCTGACAGTGTTTGTCTGTGTGTGTGCCTGCCTGTGTGTGTGTGGTGGAGCGTGTGCCTGCGTGTGGGTGTGTGAGGTTTATTCCTTTTACAACTGGGTTTTGGGTTTGAGTTCTTGTCCTTTTAAGAGTGAGGGAGGTTTTGTCAATTGTGGGCCTGTGAAGCTTGCCACTATATTTCTGAAGGCTAAAATTCCTTCCTTCTTTCCTCGGCCCTAAGCCGCATGGTGGCTACTAGCTGACTACTGTAGGAGGCCACACATTCCTTAGAGATTTAGCAGCAAATTTAAACAATTCACTAAAATTGCCCCTGACTAGGGCTTCCTCTGCTTCTCTATGACCACACAGGGGTATTTTCTGCTTGGCACATAACAATGCAACATCAAGACCTACTGTGGCTGCCTACATAGCTTTTCCCAATAAAAATTAAGCGCAGAATATAAAAAATGAACAAAAAGAGCATTTCTGTAAATATTTGTAACATAATGAAACTTTATTGAAACAAAATTGATGTCATACAATTTTGTATGATATTATTATAGGCTATGTTTTCATTCTTTGAATCTTAAGCTAATGCGGGGCCCTCATGCGGCTACGCGCCTGCTCCACTTCCTGTGTGACGAGAGCGGGGAGGTCTATCACTCTCAATCTCTAATCATCCTTTAGACACCTCAAGTGAGCCATTGTTATGGCTAGAGCTCTGGGTCGCTTGTCTAATTATAACATCAATGTTACTTTTCTTGCTGCATGGGAAAACGGATTGTGTGACATTATCCTTCATTTTCAACAGGAGTGGAACATTATTATTCTCTCACTTACATTCATCTGTATGAACACCAGAGTGATGAGGGCGTTCAGATCTAAGAAGCTAATTAGGAAGCCGAGGAACGGTGCTCTCAGACATCAAGGCAGAATGTGTTAGATCGTCTTTGTTGTATAGTTATTGTGCTTGAATAACGTCCCCCCCAACACTTTCTTTAAAGGGGTGATATCATGCCTCCAGGTGAGAGTGTGATTAGCCATTACAAGCCGTTTGGAAATCGGCCTTTCCCTGTGCCCAAGTGACATCACTAGTTGGCATGTCAACCAAGTAAAACAGATCTGAATTCCTATCATTCAGCTACCTGGAGGGGGTTGATGAATATGTATCCAGGCAAGCAAGGATACTCTAAGATTACTTCTGTAGCAGTAGTCTGTGGAAGAGAAACAACAGGAAATACAGATACAGGTGGTAGGAGTGAGAGCGTCTTGCTCAAGGATGCTTACAGGTAGACTTGGGATATTATATCAAGCCCAGGACCTCTCGACTGTATGACCCCTGGACTATCCTATCACAGGACATTTTACAGGAATTAGGTATGTGGAAGTGATTCCTGCAGAAGCATACATTGTCTGTGTGTGTGTGTGTGTTTGTGTGTACCTCTCCTTTGGAGGAGATGTGTGCTGTTCAATTCCCTTGTCAGTAGTGTGTATCGTTTAATCTATACCGCTACAAGTGTTTCATCTCAGCCGACACTTACAGATGGTAACCTGGCCACTATCTGTGCAGAAGCACTAAAACACATCAAATCACTTTGCAACTGTTTAATACAGTTCAAACTGAGGGAGCACTCTATTCTATACTGACATGTGAGCTATGCTACTAGGCTTTGGAGTGGTCTCGCTGGACAGGTTTAAATTTCCCTAATGAGTGCCTCTCAGTTTCGGGCCAAATTATGTCTATGTGTTCAGTGCCCAGTTCATTGTTAAAGGATTTGGCTCTAGGTAGATTCCGAAGCGTGTACACAAAACATCTCTAAATAAAAACAGTTAATTTAAAATATTTAATGGATTATTGATTGAATTGAATTGACACTGCGACAGACTCCCGGGCCAGCTGATCTGTGTTAGCACATACTATATGTGCTGTATGTCATTAATATCCAATGCAGATAGAGTTTGATGCCATCTGGCTGGCTCTGACCTTTAGAAATGGGATTTCTACCCGCACTCATTCATTTCTGACAGCCAGGCTAATTTCCATGGAAACCACATGTGTTTAATTTTGAAAAAGACATGAGGAATGACGCAGGACATGAAAGTGGAAGCTGTGGGATTGGGGAAGAGACAGAGACATAGATACAGGAGGAAAAAAATTGCATGTGCATGCTATACGCCACCTAGGTTACTTTAATTGGGCCCCTCCAGTCGTGGTAGGGGGGGTTTTTACTTTACAATTCGGTTTATTGTAAGGTTGCAGAAAATGATGCATGACAATGGTGTTCCATGTTGCCATGAAGAACATGTCTTCCTCAAATGTCTTTGGTGAAGGGTGGCTTAACCTGTGCACATTGATTCACAATGCACAGGTCCATCATCCAGCCCCAGGGCGCACTCACACTAGGCCATCTATACCGTTCCCAAGTCCGTTTCACACCGTTACCTTGCTCAAGTACGATTGCCCCCGCCCCCTGCTGTGCGCTGGTCTGTGCTCACACTGGGCAATCTCAACTGGGCCTGAGCACGGTTGCCTCTTGTACATACGTCATCACGTCGTAATACGTCATCACCAAGCGTCCGCTGCTTTGTAGACCAACACAGAAGAACGCAGTTGACACTTTACTGACTTAGTTGCTTATTTGGAGACGTTCTACTCAGATACAGCCCTCTCCCTCTGAGCGTTTTTACACTGCCAAATGCCGCTTTATGCACGCCTTTTTCGCGGCACGTTCCGCACGTTTACACTCCCCGAGGTATATTGCTTGCTTGAGCTAGAACCCCAAATAACCCCCCCGGACCCTGCACACATTGGCGGTTAATTGGGTTTCATTTCATCCTGTTAAAAATGTGAAGGCTCCGCGGTTCCGGGGGGGGGGGGAGGGGGGGGCTTGGGTAGAGGTGCTGTGATCATGTGAGAGAAGGTGATGCAGTCGTATTAAAAAACGACGTTGAAGGATGGTGCGATCTACAAAAGAGACACAGAGGAACTGTCCTTCCGAGGCTTTTGTCGGGATAAAAAACAAGTGGTCAGAAAAATAAAGAATATGTTGGCGTTTTTGCACCTGTAAATAGTTAATCACGTTTGTAGCCTACACTCAGACCAGAAATTCAGGAGTATGCAAATTATTCTAAAGAGGTCTGGACCTCCGCCTTCTTCAGTGAACCAAGAAAGCCTGCGCCATGACGAACAGGGGATTTTTTAAATCAAAAACTGAACTTCACTATCGCACCAACGTGAACCGCTTGCCGTCATATTTATTGTTCAATGGGAAAGAAGGGTCGCATGGACTATACGTCATCCAGCTCAGGTTGCGTAGCCGTGCGTGTGTGCGCATGTCGGCTCATTAGCATCTGTACCGTGGCCTGAGCACACCTCTCCCAAGTGTGCTCAGGCCACGGAATTGAAGTGGACTTGGGTAGGGTTGGCGTGCTCACACTAGCCAAACGATCTAGACTTGAGCACGGTACAGGTGTGAAACGGACTTGGGCACGGTACAGATGGCCTAGTGTGAGTGCGCCCCCAGAGTCTAATCAGTTTGACTGGGGCCAGATGAGGCTGCCTAAACCAGCCATCATCCACATCCACTCCCACAAACTAAACCGTTAAACATTTTTTTGTAGTATAGCATCTTATTGTGCTGTCTGTTTTACTAACAGTGCAAATTGATCTGTTTTACTATGTGTATGGAGAAAGAGGATGTGACCCCCACTGTGAAAGATTGCAATAACAAAGCAACAGTCATTCATTAGTAGAAACCTAATCAAACTACAGATAAACTAGACAATACAGTCATAAAACTTAAGCAATATAATCTGTTGGCGCCTCCCACTAGGCAGGGCAGCCGCCGCGTTTCAGTGCTTTGTTTTTGTTTTTTTGTTGATCATCTCGCTGTTTTTGTATTATGCATCTTAGCTACGATCAAGATATGTTCATGAACATTAGGGGAACAATGCCTGCCGGTTTCTGCTGACGTTATCGCAAACTCAGCGGCAAGTGTCAACCAACGTAGCCGACCCAGAGGGAAGGGAGCCGGGGCTCTCTACAGGTGGAGGAAGTGGGGACACCAAGCTGCTCTCCCTGCAGTCTGTTTTTCCAATGTGCGCTCTTTCAGCAACAAAATCGGCGAGCTGAATCTTCTGTTACGGACTAAGAATGATTTCATAAGGAATGCGGCTTTCGTATTCATCGAGACCTGGCTAAAAGCTGACATCTCGGAGTCAGCTGTGGAATAACCTGGATATCACTTCATCAGAGCCAACCACGACAAAAGCCTGAGTGGGAAGTCATCAGGTGGAGGTCTGTGTTGCTACATTAATTCAAACTGGTGCACAGATGTTTTAGTAATACACAAGCACTGCTGCCCCTTGCTGGAGTTTATCTCCAAAGACTGCAAACCCTTCTACCCCCCAGGGAGTTGGCCTCTATCATGTTTGCATGTGTGTATATCCCACCCGAAGTTAATACAAGGGAGGCGCAGTGCGCCCTGACGGAGCTGATTATGACCATTGAGATTAAGCACCCTAACTCTGTGCTTCTCGTTCTAGGCGCATCAATGCCTGCCATTTAAAACAAGATCTTCCAAAATACAAACGCCTAGTCAGCTGTCCCACTCGCGGGAAGAATACACTGGATCATTTTTATTCTGTCCATAAAGCAGCATATCGTTCACTTCCCTGTGCCCCCCTTCGGAATTCTGATCAACGTTTAATTCAGGTGGTCCCCACCAATTAACAAAAACTAAAATTATTCAAACCGGTCCAGCACACATCTAAAAGGTGGACGACTGAGGCAATCGGGATCCTACTGGACTGTCTAGACACCAGATTGGGATTCCATGCATGCCACCTGTGACTCCAATGACTCATATAAAGACACTGGGCCCTATCTTGCACCCAGCGCAATTGACTTTCTATGTATCATTGCTAGTTTGCACCCGGCGTAAAGCTACTTTTCCCCCGCAGCAAATTCGCGCCACTACACTTGCGCCCTGAGAGGCGTGTCGGCGAAAAGCAGAGGCGTGTTCCTGCGCAAATAATACGTGCTATCTTACTGATCAATAAACCAGCCTCGCTGTGCTGCTTTCCAGCCATTTAAAGAGATGAGAGATGGAGGACAGGCGCTCTGCAGCTCCGCAGCACTCCGCAGCTGATATGGAGCGCCTGTAGTCGGTGTCCTGACGGGAGATCCTGGCACCAATCCGGGCTAGGAGGTCATCGAACATGGCCCAAGTCAACCGAAAATACCGCTGGAACCGGCCGTCATCTAGGCGGAGTTCCTGGAGGAGGTGGTGAAACTCACCCAGCTGTGAGCGCCTATGGAGGATGTCATGCACGATGCACCCAAATACGGCGGCGTTTGGGTTTCCTACTCTCCTCGAACACCGACAACAAATACAGCACAGCGGTGGTGGTGATCTCAGCCATGTTTGTGGAGCAAAAGAAAAGTAGCGGGGGAAAATAAGTTTTGGGCGGGCTCATCTAGCTGCGTAGGCGTGTTTTTTTGACACACAATGATCAAGCGGCAGGTTAGGCGCATTATGCGCGCAATGCGTTCAATGTGGCCGTACCTTAAGGCCTATTGAAATCGGCGTGTGGGGGTTTGTGGCTAGATCTACTAGCTTGCTGTCTGAACTGGGCATTTGTGGACGAAGTCTGAGGCAGGCAGTTAGTAACATGTCCTTGGCAGCAGAACGAGCAAGTGAATGGCTGTGGGTAAGGAGAAAACATACCTCCTGGGGTGCAAGCTAAGGTAAGCCAGCTGACTAATGTGCTAACATGTTTGTTTGGTCAGGGTTAGGGTTAGGGCTAGGGGTATGATGCAGTAAAGAGAGTATTTGGATGCATTAAATATAGCAATGTGGTAGCAGCATAGAGGGGGGTGACTCCAGGACGCTGGTTTCATTGTTATGCTCTCAGGAGGTGTCGTGGGCCTAATTTAACGAAACATCGGTGAAAGAGGGTGCCCCAATGACATGCTGCATACTGCTGTTAGAGGGGCCATTTGTCTTGGGTTTTTCACCATTGGTTGGTGAAAGACAGACAGCGTGCTTGTAAGGTTAGTTTGGGCAGGGGCTCCTGAACATGTGTTTTTCTTGGATTTTGCATAAGGGATTATAACACCTAATTCTGTGTATTATTGAAATACTGACCGATAAAGCAACTGCGCTACTGATCGCTAAATACCTGGGCCCGGTTTCCCGAAACCTTCTTAAAGCCCTCTTAACGCTAGGTCATTCGTAACCTCTACTTTAAGTTCTACCTTAACATTTTGCACTTTTCCCGAAACGTTCTTTGCTACGAATCTCTTTCGTACGTCGTTTGTTGGTCAGGTTGGTCTGAAGCGCTCGTAGAACCTTTTTAGCTCTACCGTAGTGATGTTTCAGCTCCTGACGCTAGTCGCCGCCACTGTACAGTAACTTTTAGAAATCCTCGTTGCGCATGGAACTGCCACATTGGCAGTGTTGTGTTTCACCAATATACAGTACAGCAGGCGAGGTCAGCTAGACTCACTTCCAATAATTTCAAAAACTCGCAACTTCAAAAAATTATTGCATTTATTTTACGATTCAAAAATGAAAAAAAATGTCTTCTAAATTAAGGAAATTATACTGGGAAACGATTATAACCATTTTAAGCAACGAGTGAACTTAATAAGCGGTCAAAATACTTTTTTCAACCACCGCATCTTTCCCTTGACGGTGCGCAAAGCCCGCACACAGGTAGCAAAAAGCAAAGCAGTCTCAACATAAATAGTATTATATAATAAGTTAAATAAACTATTCCAAATTTAGCTTTCATTTCAAAATGTTAATTTTCATAAATAATCAACAAGTCAGACACCTCTGTAAACAGAAAATCAATAGCCTCATTTGAACGACTGCGACAGATGCAATTAAGGATGTGATTGCCTCAATCTCCTCCGCTGTTTCTATATATTTTTTAAATCAGTGTAGGCTATGCTATGTTCGCCAATGGTTAAATAAATGTTTGAGGCCTACTATGTTTAGGATTTCGAGCAATGTTTTATTGCAAAGGCTGCAATATTTTTTAGAATGCCGTCATGCACACATGAAAAGGAAAATCGATCTCTGAGCAATCGATTTCAGCACGTTCTTTCTGGACAGCGCCGTTTACGAACGACGTAAGGAGTGTTTTCTAAGAAGACTCCTAAGAGTCCATTCGGGATCCACGCCTACAGAGGTAAACAACTTTGATAAGTCTAAACGTAGGAGTCTTCGTAGCGCGCTAAGAGTGAATGTAATCGGGAAACTGGGCCCTGGTCTAAGTGCACTAGCAGATAGCCCAGTTGGTGTTGCTATTTTGACGTGCCATGGCATGTCAGAACTGCAACATAAGCTTAACCACCAGTAGGCTATACACAGCACAAACATGCAAACGATTAGCCCAATTTAAATATTATGATGATGATGTGGATTATGGATACAATCCTAGAATAATTTGTATGACATTATTATAGGCTAATCCAAGAATAAGAATCTATCAATTTTTTTTCCAAAAAGGGGCTGCATGAATGAACACTGTAGTAGGCTATGCCATACGTTAAAATAATAAGAACATCCTTCTAAAACAAAATCTTGTTTTTCGGGTAAATTATAACATTGGTTAAATTATTTGGGAAGGAACAGCTGATACAGCAGTAAGAATTTATACAAGCAATGCATCTGCAAACACATACCTTCTTGACACAGACATTGTGTAAAAGCCCATAATAGCATATTAAATAGCAACAGCGCCAGAGATCCTCCCACAAAGCTACTTGCACTTCACGCTTCTAACTTACGTTTCAGACTTACATTTCAAATACAGCCCACTGTGTGTGCATATATTTATTTTTGTGAGCAAACCTGTATTCACACCAAAACTGTGGTGGAATATAACAATTGCATGCCCTGGTTCACAAAATCTTAGGAAAACCAAGGAGCAGGCCTACAGAGAGGGGAATGGAGATGAAGATAGGCTTGCCAGACAAAAGCTAAACAAAGCCATTAGGGAAGCAAAAGCTGCCTACAAGGTGAAGATGGAGAAACAATTTAGCACCAATGACTCCTCTTCAGCCTAAAGGTCACTGAGGAACTTGACAGGCTATAAAAAATAAAACACAACAAGCTTCCCCTTCTGCTAAACTGGCCAATGATTTGAATGTATTTTATACCCAATTTGAGAGGTCCTCTTCTCCTCTCCCCTCCCCAGGGTATCTTATCCACACAGCCCAAAAACCATGGAATCCATCGAAGCACGGAGGAGAACACGCCCCCCCCCCCCCCCCCCCCCCCCCCCCCCCCAATCAAGCCCCCTTTAGTATTGAGGAGAAGGGCATACACCGGCTATTCAGCCGGCAGAATGCATGGAAAGCAGGGGGCCCAGATGGGATCTCGCCTGCCACTCTGAAGCACTGCGCCAGTCAGCTTGCTGCAGTCTTTACAGACATTTCCAATCAGTCTGTTGTTTTATCTAAGGTTCCTGCCTGTTTTAAATCCTCCATCATTATCCAAGTCCCGAAGAAGAGTAGTGCCCAGGGCCTCAATGAACACAGACCCGTGGCCCTAACATCAGTGGTAATGAAATGTCTAGAGCGGCTGGTTCTGTCCCATCTCAAACCCATTACAGCTCCCAATTTTTGATCCACTGCAGTTCGCAATAGAGCAAACCGCTCAGTGGAAGATGCAGTTAACCTAAGTCTGCATTTTGCTCTGGACCACCTAGATTCCCCTGGCTCTTTTGTCAGGATGCTGTCTGTGGATTTCAGTGCCGCCCTTAACACAAGCATACCCGAGCGGCTGCAGGGAGAGATATCACTGAAGGGGGTGGAACCCTCTATCTGTCGCTGGATTATGGATTTCCTCACCAACAGGCAACAGCAGGTGCGGCTTGGCCATCACATGTCTGATCCCCGGTCCACCAACACCGGAGCACCTCAGGGGTGCGTGCTGTCAATGTTACTCTACTCACTGTACACCCATGACTGCACTTCCAACAACTCCATCAAGCTGATTCACTTTGCAGACGACACCACCTTGGTCGGCCTTATCAAGGGCAACAACGAGTCTGCATATAGGCAGGAAGTTTTTCATTTGTGGTGTGACAAAAATAATCTGGAACTCAACCAAAAAAAGACAGTGGATATGCTGAAAGACTTCCGCCATGCCCCCTCTCCTCTACTGCCAATAACCATCAATAGCTCTGTTGTCAAGGCTGTGGAATCATTCATATTCCTAGGCACCACAATAACAAATAACCTGAAATGGGAGGAAAACACCTCCATCATTAAGAGGGCGCACAGTGGAATGTTTATCCTGAGACAGCTACGGAAACAAAACATCTCCAGCTCTGTTCGGTCCAGGTTTTAGAGAGCCACTGTTGAAAGCCTTCTGACTTCGTCCACCTCTTTGTGGTATGCCTCAGCATCCGCTTATGCAAAGAACAAGTTGCAATGTATCGTGCACACAGCAGAAAGGCTGACTGGACAGGGGCAGCTGTCAATCAGTGACCTGCATGAGGCCAGGGTCAGAAAGAGGGCAGGTAAAATTGCTGCTGATAAGTCTCATCCGGCAAACAACGTCTTTGAGCTGCTCCCCTCGGATAGGCGGTACCATGGCATCAGGAAGGACCTCACGCCAACAAAATAGCTTTTCCCCTAAGGCTATTTCTCTCCTTAATCAATGACTACACCCCCCCCCCCTTCCAAAAGGAGTCTGATTTGGATTATTTTATTATTCCTAATTTATAGAACTGTTTTTAATATCATGTTTTACTAGAGCTATGTGCATTTTACTGTCTGTCCAGTTGTGTGTTAAGCACTGGATGCCAAGTTAAATTCCTGTGTGTCCATTGATGCATTTGGCGAATAAAAGCAATTCTGATTCTGCAACATGTCGATTTTTCAACCTTCTGTACCAAACCACAACAACCAGACATGGTCTCAAACCAAAGGCAGCTGTCTGTTATTTTCCCTTGTTATCCTGGTACTCTAGTAGACTGGTGTTGCAAGCAATTTTGGACAGCGATTGGCCGGATGTAGACCTTGACCGGATGTTGACCGTGGGAAGGTCAGCTCCAGATTGGTGTTCATTCAGAAAATTGGACTTGTTAGTTATGTTTTCTTATTTATTTTTATGTTGTCTTCTATTATTTATGGGAGCTACAGGGAGTCTGAAAGATCTAGCAGTCGATTGCGATCGACAGGTTGGCAACCACTGTACTAGCACAATCGTCAGTGAAGGATTATTCGGGTTTTATTAAATATGTGTAATGTTTGAATCACCAGGGTCAGCAAGATGGTCTCTTAAAACATCAACAACATATAGGCCGTAACATTGACATCTGTCTTAATTTGCTTTGGCTTCCTAGTTGGATGGTTTCCACTCCTGCCTCTGTCCTATTCCAACACAGATACTCAAACAATGAATTTGCTGTCTGTGTTTATTCAAACAGGGTCATAGGTCCAACTGACCAATCGAATGAACAAACGTAATTCCAGCTCTGAAGAGAATGATTAGCACAGTGTGTCAACATCTCTACCTTTTCTTTGAACAGCCAGGACATATTAATTAGAGCTTGACGGATTGGTCTCTGTCGGGCCGGGGGAATTTCAGTCATGGGTGCAGCTTGGGTCTGTAGCATTGTATTGTTGGTTTGTATGACAAATATACCATCACCGTCCTGACTTCAAGAAAGACTTTCTCTCGCTCTCTCTACTTCAAAACGAAAAAATAAATAACATTGTCGGCATATACAATTTAAATAATTAAATAATACAATTCTGAAATACAAATAAATACTGTATTTCAGAATTGCATAAAGAACTGTTTTCAAACAGAGCAAGAGAGAGCGAGAGGGAGATGATGGGTTTACCCATTATTCATCTGCTTCTCAATGAGCACGGTCGATAACTCCCTGGAGTAGACACATGCATACACACACTCACAAAAAAAACAGACACACACACACACACACACACACTAGCATGTGTCAGCTTAGTGTCCTCGCTAGCTAACCCAGATGTGGATTCCTAATACAATTCCATCTTGAGTGTGGAGGGAGTATGCACTTGCGTCTTATGTTGGTGGTTGTTACGGTCCAAGGAAGGGGGAGCCCAAATGCACGACAACAGATGAGGTTGTAACAGTCGAAAAGTTTATTCGTTGTGAATGAGCAGAGGCTGGTTGATGAGGAAGGCCAGCCGGGTCGGTGTGGAAACCAGGAAGACGACGTTGGAGGACAAAGTCGTAGTGGGAAGGTCTGGGCGGATCACTTCTACCAGAACGGAGAGAAATGCAAGTCAGGAACGTTGCATACATAACTAGACGGTTTTTACGATCGATGAATGGTTGGGAAGCCAGGGTGGATCAGCAGGAGTTGTTGATTATGATGATCCCCAGATGTGTATGGTTGAGTAGTAGAAAGGAGGAGTCCGGAGAAGCTGAAGTCGGCTTGCTCCGCCCACAACAAAAAAACACAGCTCCCGCCAGGACCTACGGCAGGAGCCGTAACAGCGGTAGAGAGAACAGGGAACATCAATGGTCCGCTCAGAAATCGGCCCTTCTAGTGCTCCAACAGTAATCCCACACTCTTACGCCCCTCTTACTACCACCATTTCCATTATTACCATGACTTAAACAAGGTGGGCTTGCTGATTGGCTGACACACACATTAGTCATGAACATGGAGCTCTTGCGTGGGCTGATGAAGGGGAGTTGGGTAATGTTGGGGTACAACTTGAGGGGCAGCCCCTTATAGCGAAACAAACATAAACCTATTAAAGAAAGCAAAGTGCTTCTTTGATTGAGAATTATTAAAATAAATGTAAATGCATTTCTTTGTTTTTTGCTTTTCGCATGCTATTAGATAAGAGACATTATTCATTTTTCTAGTGTTACTATGTGTATGACAAATTTGACTGGATTGTATATAGTAATGCGCGATATAAACGATATACGATATAAACAATAAAGAAATGGCCTACGATAGAGATTGTAATTCTATCGCTCTATCGCGATAATGCATGTTGATGACGCAAAATACAATGTTTAATTTTTGGTTTGGTGCAATTCCTTTTCACATTGCAATTTTCGCAACAGTGCCAGAATTCGTCAACCAAACCTGCATGTGTGCAAAGAACGTTAACCCATTTGTACCGGCTGCTGTGCGGCGCAACATTGTATCTAGTAGATACAATGTTGCTCCCCGCAGCCGGTACAAATGGGTTAATGGTAAACACGCATTGATGCGCAATCCGGTCTTAAAGGTAAACACGCACAGATGCGTGATCCGGTCTGAATGGGTTAAATCATTGGACAAAAAGGTCTGGGGCGTTGTAAGGTGTTAAAGAAAAAGGGGGGGAAGCACCGGTGAAAGTCAACAATCATGGATATCCAGCGTGATATACATTGATCTGCGGACTGGTCCAACTCCTTCTCCCTCATCCTGACTCGGAATGTGTTAAATGCATCGGCATTTTTAAGTTATGTTTTCCAGCATACTTTTTACTTGCTTTTGTCGGACCGTCGGGTGGTGGCTCAACATGGAGCAAAGAGGAGACGGAATGTCTTTTGGATATCGGACCCAAATATCCAAAAGACGGCAATGTCTCCGAGACCACCTCTCCGGCTGGGTCAACCTCCTTTTGATGGTTAAAAATATCACGTAATCGACAAAAATCTTAACAATCAATGATCGATCATCAATTAATCATGCCCATCCCTAATTGTCAGTACAGTGTCTGTTCCTTATCTAGAAAGACACCCGTTTTTCCTGTTCTCTGCATCTTGGGTGGCATTTAAGAACCAAGGACTTAAACTAAGTGTTGTGTCTTTTAGAATGGTTTGCACTAAAGGAAGGAAACCCAATACTAATTTTATTTATCTGCAACATTATGTTGTATGATTAGTGTTTCACAATAAATGTTCTCGAAATGACATACTATATTTCTCTTTTTTTTAAATACATTTAGCAGTTCGGCTTTCCTTAGGGTCTATGTAACTTGTTCTGAAACGGTTACTTTATGATTTTATATCGTGATATATATCGTTATCGCAAGAGGCTGCAATGTATATCGCAATATGGATTTTAGGCCATATCGCCCATCTCTAATTGTATATACTGTAGTAGGGATGGACAATTCGGTGCAGCTACAAGGAAAACACCAGCATCGGTTTCAAAGGTTGCAGCTAAAATGATTCCATACATAAACCAAACAAAAAATGTCTTCTCTGTTTATTTTTTCTTGTTCTTTGCAGAGTCCCACTTCAAAGAGAAACGGGCCCTTAATGGTGTGATTTGGTGTGATGAAACCTTGAGTGATATTCTCAATCAGGATTCTTATACCAGCACCATTTCTGGTATAAGAATACCAGAAACTCCAACAAACTCACACCTCAGTGACATCAAGTGAAGCCGGGTGGCACGTACATGTATTCCCAGGCGGATTTGTTTTCTCAAGGCTGTGGGAGTTCATCCAGTGAGCTATGAGCCTTTTTCTTTCACCATGTTACAAAGAACTGCCTTTGGTTAAATGTTGAACAAGTGGTAAACCAGTGATTACGTAAGAATACCGTTTTATTGACTGAAACCAGCCTAACAAGATTTATTTCCTCATACTGTAGAGCAAAACAACCGTATCACAGAATTTGTTTCATATGCAGTAAATATTAAGTGTGGTTTTATTCTATGATGAATGGCGTCTTCTTCTTTTCAAAGGCGCAATCAGGACAGCTTGATACATTTATCATCTCCAACAAGCTCTGCCGTGTGTTTTGTAACTGATAGCAATCCATTTTGCTGATGAAATCCCATCCATGCCCCGCTCGCATTCTTATACATATGTACTCAACCCTGCAACTTGATGTCCCCATTATTTTACTATCTATCTATTTGTCTCTCTCTCTCTCTATCTAGTGAAATCGATTACGAGGGGTGCATTTATGTTCAGAGAAAAATGTATTAAGTATATTTTTATTTTTCGTCATGCTGCGTCTGTTTGCATGTGCCTCGGTCACACTGGGCATCATTTTCTTGCTAACCTTGAAGGACCTTCAACGGCAGGTTGTGAAGAACCGCTAGGCCTCATCGTTTCAGATCCAACCGGTCCGACAGCTCCCCCTGGTGGCCATCCAGTGAATTGACCATTAAAAAGTTTAAAGAAATAAAAAGAAATAATTGTGATTTTGCTAAATAACTTATTTAAAGGGTAACAGTTGTATGTATGCTTATTTTGTAATATATATCATATAAATTAACTACGATAGGCCAATATATATATATATATAGATATATAATTATTTTTTTTAGTATTATTATTTTTAATTGTACATTTTAGGAAAGAATAGTGTGTTAAAAGTGCTCCAGGTCAAAATGGAACAGTTCTAACAGGCCAGTAGGATTGTTCTTCACACATGTGTTAGTTTTAGTTTCTTTAATTTGTTGACTCCTGTGTTGGCTAGGGTGAGTTGTTTTTACAGATGGAAGGATCTGATTGTGCACTAATGCTGTAGGCCCCTCTGGGAGATTTGACCCTATGAGAGCTTTGAGTCAGTCTACCAAACAGTCCCATATAAATGCAATCATAGCACTAAGCTGGCCACACAGAAAACATGGCTGTGAAATCCACAGTAATTGAGTGTGTTGCTGCAAAGTAACGGGTGGATCTACAGGGGGGCAAGGGCAGCTGCGGGCGAAGTTACAACACTAGACAATTCTAGCTAGGAGTATTTTTATTTGATTAGCTAAGCAGTTTAACTACCTACTAGGACTAAACAATTCACTAACTCTCTCATACCACAGCAATGAGGCTGCCCAAATTAAACCATCTCACATCCTTTACCATAAGATTTGGGATAATAACAAATTATAATAATAAGTAGTAAATTAGTCACTACTGATAAGTAGTGCATGGTCCTACAGTGTATTTTAATGTAAAGAATTTAACCCAAGCTTTTTACATCTTGACTCTTGCAGGCCAGAGCAGCTGGACAGTGACAAGCAGCATAAAACAATTAAAAGGAAAGCTAAAAGTGGGGATATTGACAATTTCTTGGCAAAGAAAATTCAGAGAAGTGAACAGAAGGAAGAGAAGGAGGCAAATGATGAAAGACAGAAGGCCTATACTGGAGAGAGCAGGAGTCTCAAAGCAAGAGAAGGCCACAGAAGGAGATAAAGAAATATGTGATGGAGAAGAAGGAAAAGAAGAAATGAATGTGAGGGATGAAGAGGAGGTTTCGGATTCAGAGAGGGACAGAGGCAGGGAGAGATCAGCAGGCAGATTAAGACGACAGGAAGGCAGAGGGTCCTGAAGTCGAAGCTAGACCACATGGTATGTTTCTATTCTCCTTACTTACGAGAAACAGCACGCAAAAGCACTCGATTTGGATATGTTTGTGAAACGCTTTGCTGCACAACAACTGGCATCGCCTGAAGCTCTCTTGAAAAAGATGGCTGATGTCATTTGTAAGTCATATGCACTTCTATTGTACTTACAAATAAATATAAGGTAGCCTGCATTTACTTTTCTTTAGTATTGTTTGGCGTTTTATACTTCTACTCCACTACATCTTGGCAATTATTGTATGTTTTATTTCATGTTAAAATGTTTGCAATTAAAGCTATGGTGGGTAATTTTTTTACTGTAATATTTGGCAAAACTGTCATAATAGACAGTCAGCTATATGTAGGTGAAGTGCTCTGAGAATATCTGCCCATTACTTTGCTCTCCCCTGCCTATGTGTGCCGCCCCCAAAAATTGCCACCGCTCATGTACACTTTGACCAATCAGAGCGAGGCTCTGATTCTCCGTTCTTATTGGCTGTGGGACTGTCCGTTCACCTTGGCAACGACGTTGGTGCGTCCCCGCTTGTGCGTTCACGAGCCTAGCAGTCGGACAGTTTTGCACTACTACGGCGACAACAAATGAATAGCAATGTCTTCATCAACGGCCCCTAAATTTCCCATTCCCGGGATACCAACAACTAACACCGCTAAAACAGCGGAAAAAAAGAGGAAAGACACTTGTTGAAAGGACAGCTACTAAAAGGGAGGCGGAGAGAGCTCGAAATAAAACCAGAGTAAACATTGGCCTGGCTTATGAGCGATGGAGAGAGTTATGTGACCTGAGAAACGTAAAATCGGACGCTGAGATGGCTTCATTTCTTATAGACAGGTAAGGAATAGTGATATCTCTCCATGGTATATTGTGAAGAATATGTAAAGTGTCGGCTGGTATGTTTTTTTACTAGGCAGAGCCACGATAACTGTAACATTACGGTTCTGTAATGTAACCGTTTCAATCGGCCCATGGTTCTTTTCCGGTCCGTTTTATGTGTTAGTTATGGTCACACTAACCTGTCGGAATAACACAGAGATTGTGCTCACACGTCGCCTAGGCTTCAACGCAACTGTGGATAATGTCACGTTTGTGTAAAAGCTACTTTGATACAACTGCCAAGATAAGCACAGCGAGGGAAGTGTAGCATATGATATTCCATGTATTGTAATAACTGTTGCAAGCTAGCAGCAGCCTTGCTAAGTTTCGCGATCGCTTTAAAGTGACGGTTTCCTTGTGTGTAATCTGGCTTTCTGTGTCATTTTAACAAATATATATATATTTTTTTTAATTCCGATTATGTTTTTCTTTATTGTCCAATCACTGTTGTGCTTGACCTGTTTTGAGTAAGATGTTGATGCAGCTCAATATGTACTTATGTAGTTATCAGCACTAATGTTTAATTACCTCGGAATCTGACATGGTGTTTCGTCTTCCTATCAATGTAACTGAATTCACATGAACGCGCATAACTGACGTTCGGAGGGAGGAGCTACAGCAGGTAGGGCGTGGCAGGGAGGGACCAGAGAGAACACAACGAATCTCAACGGCTGTTTTCTCCCAAATTACCCACCCTAGCTTTAATAGGCTACTTCTATTATATTTTTAAGAGATGCACAGTTTTGTTTTGTTTGAACACTGGGTTTGTTCCTGTTGTGCACTAAGAATGGTTGGGTAGTGCGGTTGTGTCATGGCTTGATGTAACAATAAATAGTTTAAATGTATTGTTGTTGAAATATCAATGTTAACTATAATATACAATTATATACAAATTATATTAACCTTGTTTATATAATTACTATTCACAATAAAAGGAATTGTATGCCTTATCCCTATACCTAGAGATACCTCCCTTCCTCTCTCTGACTCAGAGCTATTAAGATTGTTGTCATTTGCGTTCCAACTTTAGCCACGAAGTCTACTCAAACTCACGGTGTGTTCCAGATGCCTCGGACACCAGCCTTCTGAGTTGCACTTGTGACGTCATTTCCTGTCTTGTAGCACTTATAGCGTTCCCGTTCGTCTTTGTGATGTGTCATGTTATTGGCTAGTCGTTGTTATTGTTTGCTACATTAGCCTCTTTAGCAAACCAGCTCGAAAACAAACAACACAACCTTACATTGTATTGCACGCACAGCAAGACCGTGCAATGCATAAATTGGTGACCGGAATAAAGTAGCAATGTAATCAAGAGTGTAAGAGCATTTAAAATCTACATTAGAATGACCAACGTGGTACAAATACAAAGAAAATAAATCTCTTCATGGGCGCAGCCATTTCTGTTTTTGTTTTCCTCACTGAACTCGGTATACTCTCAGAATTCCGAGAGGGACCGACCAAAAGGGGGCGTGCCTCCGTGAAATGCCTTACGAAAGCTGAGAGAATTCCCCACTTGCAACTCGGAAGGCTGGTGTCAGAGGCTTCTGGAACACACTATCAGGCCAGTCGACTGACTTCTTTGTTGTGTAGATTCCTTTAACTGTGTTGCAGTCTTGCAGACACTCGACGATGGTCAATCCCACTCACCTTTGTTACCTTTGTATTCACTTCCCACAATGCAAACGTTTCCCAATAAGAATCTTGTTCACCCATTGTCTCACGGAATGTATCCTTAGTAACTTTGCTGCCTGCATTTTCCCATGATCGTGCACTGAAATTAGATCAAATATTTCGCTGGCCGATGTGTCCTAAAAATAAGCCTCGCCTTAACCACTCGGCTATAATGAGAATACTATGATCAGTTACTAGGTACTGTCAGTCTTAACTATGGCAACCACAAGACTTACAGAATAGAAATATGGAATAGAATATAATTTTAATGGGAATTATTATTTTTAAGCAAAATGTGTGTCTTTACATGGACGTTGCAATTTGAAACGAACGGGAAGGACACCATGATATAGCTATAACACAATAGCTTTTTGCTTGCTTTTAACCTTTCTTAACCCAACTTAATAACTTATTTTTATATAAATAACAAATGGACAGGTACATTTACGATCAGATTATTTTTATTTATTCTGTACAACTATACAAGCTATACCAAGCTCGTGCTGTTGTACTTGAAAGATTTATTCATAAATAATATGAACTATATGCATCGATATATAACTAATATTTAAAGAGATAAACGTAGACATAAATATACAGTGTTGGCGCCTGGTCTGTGATGCTCAACAGTGGGATAACCAACATAATAACAGTAATAATAATAATAATAATAATTATAATAATAATAATAATAATAATAATAATAATAATAACAGTCCTTCGGTCCATTTAGGCGTGATTTCATTATAAGGGTTCAGTTGGGTCAAGAGGGTTGGCCACAGGCCTCTTACCGCGAGACCGGCCCAGTGTGTGTCTGGTCTCCACACGTTCCTCCAGCCAGCCTGTCTTCATCTTGTTCTGGTGGGGTTAAAAGGCCTCCTGATTGCAGGGCTTACTCAGCACACCTGTGAGTGGTAAGCTGAGACACCGGAGTGGGGCGGGGTCTCTATGATACAGCTTTTAGAGTAGCACCTCCCATCCAACACCACATCCCTTGGCTGCCTTTGCCTGCCTTTGCGGCCACCATGTGGCCCTGTGGGGCACTGCTCAGCGACCGGGCCACCACAACAGATATAGATATACAGATATATGTTGATATTGATGTCCAGCAGCAGGTAAGCAAATATGAGGTGCAGAGGTGAAACTCTTTCTTGGTGGCTCCCCCCTAGCCACCCGATCCTGGTCTTTATTCATTGAAGCAAGGAGCCTCTGTCTCTTCTTATCTGCTTCCATGCCACCTGGAAACAAATCAATCCCAAATGTTTACTATTTCAGACAAGCAGAATTCCACAGGCTGAGGCTAAATCATATAATTTCTGGTTAAATGTAATTATGTTCAAATAACTAATTATAATTATAAGTACAGCGGTTAAAGTGAACGTAGGAGGCCGAGAAACGTATCTCGCCAAGAAGGTATTGTGGTGTTGTTGAAGGTGACAAACACCAAGTTGGATCAACAACAGTTAGATCCGGTCTGCAGTTAGACCCTCTGCCACATCGCAATACATCCGGGTGGGTGTTAATTTAAAGTACATTAAGTTAAACAGGTCTGTAAAATATTTATACTTTTGTGCCTGTAAAAAAATAATACAGTGGCAAGCAGCGCGAGAAGGACGAGACGGGAGCCCAGATTAAGCGGGTATGCAACTCTCGTGCCCCTTACACCGCACGACTCCGAGAGTTGCCTTTATTGAACGCAAGCACATGACACACCAAAACACAGTCAACAAACCCCACACAATGTCTCTGCCGCAAAGGACCTGGGAGGGCGCCAGAGGTCAAACTTGTGATCGTCCTAACCCCCCCCCCCCCCCCCCCCGGATCCCTTGCGGCACCCTGAACACGGCGACCACTCCCACAGTCGCCACAATACATTAGCCTACTACACACACATTCTGATGGTCGAACACCTGTCTCGCTGCAGGAGTCTCGGTCAACATAAATTACATCTGGATCTGGCTCTGGATCCGCAGTGCCCTGGTAGTACTTGACGATGCCTTAACACAAATCAACAGTATAAAAACATTAACAATTTCCTCGGTGACCAATGTAAACAGAGATTTATCAAAGGTGTAGCAAGATTTGCCTGAACCATTTTTGTGGAGTCAAGCTTTAAGATCCTCCCATATGTTGAAGTGATGGCACCCTTCATCTCATCCGGATGACCCCGGATCTAGTTGGCAAGGACCACGTAAAACCACTGTGAAAAAGGTAGAAGGGTGGTGGCGTCCGAAAGACAGCTTCCTCACATTGGTGACGGCACTCTTCCTTTTGTGAGGCTCACAGTTAAACAGGTATTCGATATCTATATCTATATATTTATATCTATCTATCGATCGTGCGCCTGGCCCAATCTTCACTGTAATGATGCGTCTGGCCCACTCTTCACTGTGAAGACACTGGCCAATCCACTCACAGTCGGCTGCCTTGATGACCCGCGTGAATTTTCTGGGGAGGAAACTCACCCAATTCACAACTCAGGTAGTCACCTCAGGTTGGAAACATATGCAGATGCGGGAGGAGGAAGGGGTTAGCTCCTGCTGGTGGCTGAAAGACGGCATTCTTCAATGTGGTCTAGCAGCCCAACTGCACTACTGATATTTTTCCACACTGCTCACAACATGCCTCTACATGAAATTCTAACAAATGTTCAGAGAACTGTTTGAATTCGCTTGCTACAAAGAGAGCACTTTATCTGCCCTGGAATCTGAAATGAAATGCTCTGAGCTGGCTGCCGGCCTGCAATTGAGTCGCTCTGTGTGGCCGGGTCTGGTCGCTTCCTGCGAGGTGAATCCGTCTGATCAGCTGACTGTGAAGAAAGTTATTTACAGTTTTCAGAGGTCGGATAATACTTTTTTGGATCAATCCAGGCACAACTAATGGGCTGAAAATAATCTGCTTGGATATTTAAATTGCCTATTGGAAAGGCTAATACACAATTTAAATAAATGCTAAATATAATAATTTATTACGTTACGATAGCCTCATTGCAGATTATTTTTCCAAAGATGTCACATGTACGGGGTAGGTCGATGAATACAGGAGTAAATTATATTTCAATATTTCATGTGTCAAAATATTTGTCAGATAAAGCTAGCTAGTGAGTTACTGGTGGTTATAGTTTGTGTGTACACACAATCTATCGTCTGCAGTAATCCTGAGCATACCCCCCGAGATTTCGTTCTTTCAAATTGCATATTACCACAGACAATGTTTCTGTGTAGTAGGCCTATATAAAAAATGCATACAAATTTGCGTTTGCATAGCGATTTTTGTTAACATCGGTAATTTTGTATATCGTAATATCGTAGCCGTCTTAGTTATCTTGCGTGACATGACCTGTTAGCAATATATGGTTGGACTTGGCAGAGACATATAGAGTTTTCCCTGCCTCTCCTCACTAGTGTCCCCTCTTTCTTTGCTCTTACTTTCCCCTGTCTTAGTCTCCTCATCCCTTCTTTCCTCAGTCTTTAAAGCTGATGCAAGTAGAAGACATGGCACTGTTCATTTTTTAATATTCAAGATGATATATTAGACCTGTGTCACCTTTAAAATCTAGGACAACATGGAGGATAGGGCACAGATATGTTCTGAGTTAATTCACGTTTTATATAATTGATGCATAAATAAATAAGTAAAAATACAAGAAACGTGTGTGTGTGTGTGTGGTAAATAAATGTGTTTTGAATTTTATTATATAGCATTTATTGGTGAATAAATGTAACCAGAAAGATGAATTTTATTCCATTTACTTTCCAACCTGTGGAATGCCATTCACATTGATAGTCACCTTGTTCCCTTCTGTCTTATCTGCAGTCATAAACATTACATTTGTATTCAAGAACCCTTTAGGTACCATGGGAATTGGTTAGGATTTATAAGAATTTGAGTTATCAACAACTCACTGGTCAAGGTCACTGGTATTGCATTCGTAAAAATATTTTAAAATGTGTACAACAACTGTACAATATTACAACAGTTAATCCATAATTGTACGAACGGGAGCCTCTGAGTTTATTATGTTACTTTTTGGGTGGGTGCGAAATATTAGGGGAAGTCGGCCAAGTTGGATAACTACCGCGGACCCACAAGTAAAACAAGTAATGGACACATTTACTGATCGCTTTTCTACGGAAGCCGGACCAGACCAGACGAGGCTACTACCACTTCAGCGGTGTTTCCGTTCGTCTTGCGTGTGCTTCTGAATTTTTTAAGGATATTTCCAATTATATAAAGATAAATAAACATGTCTTTGGAAGTGGAATCCGCAGAGTAAGTCCCCAACGTTTAGAATCCTTATTCGCAGTCCACAAAGCCGATATATTATTACTTATTATGCATCTTGTTTTCGCATACTGGGGCCTACATTGCTACATGCTAAGCTAATGCGCTGGGACACATTGGTGTAACATCACTGAACAAGTTTTTTTTTCTTTGGAGAGATGAATGAAGTCATGCTAATCGAAGAACGTAGATAATCAACCATGCCAAATTGTGTAACGGACAACATAATTTTCCCTGCATGGTTGCCAACCAGAATAAGTGTTTCTTTAGCAGCGTGCAAGACGTTTGCATATACTGGTGATGAATATTATGAACAGCACCGTACCCAAATGAAAATATACGATTTGTCCCTTACAAAATCCATTGACGGTATTACACAAAAAGTATATCAAATGATGTCCTCGTGATTGGACATGCTAACGTGTGTGTGTGTTTTCAGCGTTATCCGTCTGATAATGCAGTACCTGAAGGAAAACAACCTCCACCGGACGCTCGTGACGCTGCAGGAGGAGTCCACGGTATCGCTCAACACGGTGGACAGCATAGAGAGCTTCGTGGCGGACATCAACAGCGGCCACTGGGACACAGTACTGCAGGCCATTCAGTCGCTCAAACTTCCTGATAAGACACTGGTGGACCTCTACGAACAGGTGTGTTTGAGCTGTAGTCTAGGTTTGGCGGTACTGTTGTAATTCCATTAGGTAATTTAGCAGACGCCTTTGTCCAAAAAAGATGTCTTTAAGCAGCAGGTCGTTTGGGACATCTTGCTCAAAGATGGGCCTCACAGGTTTGATTCAGATATTAGGTATCAAACCCGGGGTCTTTACAGCTGGTACCCTCACCACTACACTATCCTGCCCACTTGATGCCAGCCTCTTCTGTTAGAAAATGGGTTGTGTTTTTCTGTGCTTTGTTATTCATAGACGGAAAATGTAAGTACTATAAATATGGCTTATCGCTGTACTTGATCAGGAGGCTCTTTTAGTCATATCATATCTTTCTCTATCTCATGTTGTATCCCAGGTGGTGTTGGAGCTGATTGAGCTGAGAGAGCTGGGCGCTGCCCGCTCCCTCCTCAGGCAGACAGATCCCATGATCATGCTGAAGCAGACCCAGCCAGAGCGATACATACACCTGGAGAATCTGCTGGCCAGGTCCTACTTCGACCCCCGAGAGGTGAGACCCACACAAAATAGCGGGCTGATTTGCTGCCGTGCTTCACTTTTAGATCCAGGGCTGCATCATTAAAAGAAAAAAAGAGTTATTTGTACCTTGCCTTCTTTATGGTGGACTCAAAGGGGAATCAGCTGACATGATGACAATATATGGGGACCACTGGAGTATCCTGAACTGTGTGTCTGTGTCTGTGTCCAGGCCTACCCAGACGGCAGTAGTAAGGAGAAGAGGCGAGCGGCCATCGCTCAGGCCCTGGCTGGGGAGGTCAGCGTGGTGCCACCCTCCCGCCTCATGGCCCTGCTCGGACAGGTGAGGGACCCCAGGGAACACTCCACCCTCCTTTCAAAATACAGGTCGAGAGTTGAAAGGTTCATGGGCCGCTACCTAATGATTATCTATCACTGGATTGGACTTCTCGATAGAGAGTTTATTGGCCTGCCTCAAATATGAGATGAGATAAGTAGGTTTTTGAGGAACTGTCTGGAAATGTAGATGTCACAGCAGTAAGAGGGTAAAAATGATAAATATATTTTGAAGAACAAATTATAATTAGGAGACATAGTCAATGATGATGATATCGATTAATGCTGCTTTGCGGTGGGACTGTGCTCCAAACATATACACTAACAATTAGGGCTGAATGATTTGTTGAAATAATCGAAATTACGATTATTTAGACCAATATTGCATTTGCGTTTCAGAATGCGATTTTTATTTTTGAGTTCCTTATGTTCTTTAATATTCACTAAACGCAAGCAGTAAATCATTCTACAGTATGACCAGCACAACATTGGAAGCAGTCAACATATAAACTGCTCTTTCCTTGAGGCAAGGCCTATGTGTTGAGATGAATTGATATAAGTTCTTTATCTAACAATTAAATTGTTGAAAGAAAAAATAAATATAAATGTTACTGATCTTCAGTCAGTAACAGTAACAAATCACACAAACTAAAGTGCAGAAATATAAAAAAGAACAGATATGTGGCTCTACCACTCTAAAAATATCTAGATAACTCAAAGTCGTTGTTATAAACATGTAATATATAAAATGTGCGACTTGACCAGGGGGTGTGCTGTACTGTTTATCCGGCGTCTTTACCAAAGCCGTAAACCCAGCCGTGGTCTCCGTGTTGAGGAGCGTAAGAATCTCTTCCTATGAACTCCGCTATGGCCTTTAGTCATTTCACTATGCCGTTTTAAATCGTGGTCCTATATACTCTGGATCATTTCGGTTAGGGATCACTGCCGGGTGGTATTCGGCCTACTTGACACACTTGTGTGTTTTTTGTGCAAATACCAACGAGTCCAAGACAAGTCAGAGACAATACAAAAACGTCTGGAGGCCGGTCCATTTATCCAGTGTCTTTACCAAAGCCGTAAACCCGTCAGTGAGTTGATGAGAGCCTTCCCTATGAGTCATGTCGCGGTTTTGAATCATATAGTGATATACTCTGGATAATTTCGGTCAGTATCCCTGTCGGGTTGTAATTCTACCTATTTGACACACTTAAGTTTTTTTTATGTCAACATCAACAAATCAAAACGTAGCGTGGCAAGTTGTTTTCCTCATCTGCTGCTCTCATTCACATTTCGTGAATGAGGGCATTTCACATGAGCGTAGGTACATGTATGAACCCCTCGTTAACCAGCTGTTTAGGATTGCGACCCCTCTGATTGGTTAGATTGTGTATGATTAAAACAAACACTTTTATCACAGCCTTTGCTATTTGAAAATCGCGTTCTATTACATTGCAATGTCACTTTGAATTCAATTAATCGTTTAGCCCTACTAACAATGGTCATTCAGTGCAGAATAGAAGATTGCATTAGTTACAGCAAGTTAAAGCAACAGAATTAAATGCAGGATAGTTTAGTGATTTTGGTGTTTGATTCTCATCCAAAAGGTTCTGGGTTCAATGTTCAATGCTTGCAGCCCACCAATACCTATCCTTGAGCGATGTGTCCAACCACTACCTCCCGGTTAAGTTGTGTCTCTGCTCTCTCCCAAGTCTCTTAAGTGGCAGCAGCACCAGGGGCTCCTCCCTCCAGGGATGACCATCGACTTGTTCAGGGGAAAAGCAGCCGTGAAAGACGTGGAGGAGGAACGCTTCCCCACGCAGCTCAGCCGACACATCAAGGTACAGGCCCCTCGCCCTTTTGCCCTCTGCTTGCACCACACCAAGCTATAGCATATGTTTTTAAATATCAAGTTGCTTTTCTGTGACTAAAGGTACGGCCACACTGAACGCGTTACACGCGTTAGAGGCGTTGAAAATCTGCATTTTTTCATAGGGAACCATTGGTTAAGGCGCGTAGATGCGTTACACGTGCTAAAGCAGCGCGTTAGATGCGTTTTATGCACCTAAATAACGCCCCCAACGCACTAACGCCCAGAGTTCAGAAAATTAAACTTTTGACGCGCCAATGCGTGACGCTTAGCCGCGATAGCCAATCAGCGTTGAGCTTGACCCGATGTCACTGGCAGAGAGACGGAGGACGCACAGAAGCAGAAAGAACATGGACAACCAAGTCATCGTTTCAGTGTGTGCTGAAACGATGAGGAGGTGGTGAAACTCACCCAGCTGTGAGCGCCTACGGAGGATGTCATGCACTAGAGTTTAGGTTCTCTGCCCGAGCCCGAGCCGACCCGTGGGCCGGTTTGGGACGATATTCCGCACCACTATCCTCGGGTCGGGCCGGGCCTTTGATCGAGCGTTTGTGTTTTTTACATCATTCATCATCAATCATTGCTTTATTGGCCTAATCTGAGGAGAAATCTATGCCATAAACAGAAATATTATAGGCCTTTATTACACGGGTCTTCTCGATGCCGTGGAACGCTCCGTACACTTGCATGGGTAGTAGTCCGGTAACTTGTCAACCCCAGCGTCTTCGGTTGCTAAGCGACGTCAACGTCTTTGGCGGACTATTTCCCTGCTAATTAACACTACGAATGCTGGTAACGAATAAATTGTAAAGAGAAGTTATTTTTTCATTTTGGCAAGTAGCCGTGTAATAAGCAGGATAATGTATAGATCGTCGCCGGTCATTATCGAAAATAAGCCCCTTCAGGGCGAAGCAAGACACCTCCGCTGGGCGGGCTCATCTAGCTGCGTCGGTGCGTTAGGCATGAGGCGACTTTTAAAGTCTCAACAAATGTACAAAAACATACACAGCCATACATTGTGCATGCATGTAAATGTATGTATCGTTTTAGCGGGGGGGTTTCTTCAGGGCCTAACCAACTTTTTGTCTGTGTTCAGTTTGGACAGAAGTCCCATGTGGAGTGTTCTCGCTTCTCTCCTGACGGCCAATACCTGGTAACCGGGTCAGTGGACGGCTTCATCGAGGTGTGGAACTTCACCACCGGCAAAATCAGAAAGGTACCACACGCATGCATGTGCACAAACAGGAGATAGTTGGTGATTGAAGAAAAAATGGAAATGAAATAAAATGGAAAATAAAATGTGGAGCATGAGCATGATTGTTGCTGAATTAGCCACAATTTGTGTTTCTTTTGAAGGTGTCAAATGTAGGGATAAATTGTGTGTGTGTGTAGGATCTCAAGTACCAGGCGCAGGATAACTTCATGATGATGGACGATGCCGTGCTGTGTATCTGCTTCAGCCGAGACACAGAGATGCTGGCAACAGGAGCCCAGGACGGGAAGATCAAGGTTTGCGGCCCAGACAATGGCTATTTCCCTTTCTCTCCATCACCATCTGTGGCATTATTTTTCTTTCTCCCTTAGTTGCAGAGTAGCAACCCGGTGTGCCAGAGCCTGACTGTCAGCAGAGTTTATTGTGAACTTACTATTTGACTATAACTACTTACTAGTTTGCCAGTTAAGAGAAGATTTAATTGAACAGTCTCTTCCTGTTAACCTCTTGAATCATTGCATTTATGGTTTATTCATCTACTTGTTCAACTCTTAAACAGTGGAGGAAATTCAGTCCTGCTACAGCCGGCTTCAGTTACCTCCACATTGTAATTTTGCAAACTTTGGCCAGTCACTTCTGAACCTGGAATTCCGTCTTTGTTCCTCAACTGTGAACATTCTGATGCAATATTACTTGCGTGTGTACAGGTGTGGAAGATCCAGAGTGGGCAGTGCCTGCGGCGGTTCGAGCGTGCCCACAGTAAAGGTGTGACGTGTGTGAGCTTCTGTAAGGACAGCAGCCAGCTGCTCAGCGCTTCCTTCGACCAGACCATCAGGTAACCATGACCTTTAAGCCATGACCCCTACCTCCTTAGCCAATCTGACGAGTGATCGATGGATCGAGGGCTGGATGGAAAGAAAGTTTGATAGATGGATCTTTAGCCAAACATCCATCTATCCAGTTAAGATGGTTGACTGCATGGATGATGGGTGACTATATGGCTAGTTTGATGGATGATGGACACAATAGTAGCATGAATTTGGAGGAAGATGCATTTAAATCACATTTTCATACAAATGTTTATTACTGTACAGTCGACGAAAGCTTCACAGGCCCATATCGAATCCAATTTTTTTTTTTGTAAAATGAAAATATATTTAAAGCATATCTGTCAAACTATTATGAATACTTCTAGGGAAGTAGATACAAACATGGAAAGCTACAAGAATGCTGTAGTCTGTGATCAGAACCTCAGAGCACCTCCGTTTCGAACTCCAGAACCAGTCTTAAAGACCCTAGTGTTCTAGAATCCAGAGTCCGTTGTAAAAGCTAATCTAGACTGTTCTAGGACACAGACTTTAAGACCCCAGATTCTGTACCAGAACCCAGATTCTATGTTCCATTTCGCTAGTGGCAGACGTGCCAAGATTCTGTGAGCCCACAGAATCTAGCACTCTGTGTGGTACCCCGAGTGGTAAGCCCTGGTCTGTGTGTTTGTTGCCATCAGAATCCATGGCCTGAAGTCTGGCAAGTCTCTAAAGGAGTTCAGAGGTCACTCATCCTTTGTCAATGAGGCCACCTTCACGCCAGACGGACACCACATCATCAGCGCCTCATCGGACGGCACCGTCAAGGTAAGCATGGCAGTGGGTTCCTACATTAATGTAAGAGTTGGTAGCATTGAGATGTCTTTATCTGAAATTTGATTGTTTTCCTGCCTTTTTAAATGACTGGGTGGCCTTTTTGTTTGAAGGATGCTTCATAAGAAATCCTTGCCTATAATCAGCAATAATTCTGTTTAACACGTTGAAATAAGATAGTGTTAAGCTGTTTGACTCTTGTCAATCCTTGAGCAAGATGCCCACTCACCCCTATCTGATCAGTAATCATGCTGTATCTGTTCACACCAAAGGCGCAGAGTGATTACATACAAAGTCAGTGCAAATAAATGCACATTTTCTGAGCGGATGGCCTGAATGGCACGGCGTGAATGAGCTGGTTTATACAGATTTTGTGTGATTCTACTCCAGGGAAAAATGCTAATTCGTCATTCGCTCGAGTTGACAAATTAATAATGTAATGGGGTACAACAATCGCTTTGGTGTTGATGTGAACGCACCTTAAGTCCCCCTGGTTCTTTCTGATTCTCAGGTGTGGAACGTGAAGACCTCAGAGTGCACCAGTACATTCAAGTCTCTGGGAACGTCTGCCGGTAGCGACATCACAGTGAACAACGTGGCTCTGCTGCCCAAGAACCCTGAGCACTTTGTAGTGTGCAACCGCTCCAACACCGTGGTCATTATGAACATGCAGGGACAGGTACGTTGTGCTCAAGGTACCGGGAGCTGTCCGGCTAGTCCCTTTTTTACCACCAGGTGTGATTTCGATTAGCCATTAAGAGCTACAATCCATGTCCCTGATGGCTCCGCCCACCAGCTGGTTCGATCCCGGGGAAGGCAGATTGATCATACATCAGGGCGGACACTCTCACTTTTGATGTCACTAAAGGGTCGATTTTGGATCGTCTTGTAACTGCAAATAAACATCACGACTGGTCACAAAATAAGGGCTGTTGTTCTCCTACAGCTCAGATGTCTGCCTGTTCTGGTTAATCAGTCAGTAAATAAGCTTACACGTAGACGCTTTTATCATGCAATATCATACCATACGTTTTGAAGAATTTAGAGTTTTAGGACTATGTATGGATGTGTTTCTTAAATGTTTTATATATAAACGACTGTTCATCTTTAATGTTCATTTGTGTTTGTGTGTTCAGATCGTGAGGAGTTTCAGCTCTGGTAAGAGAGAGGGTGGTGACTTTGTGTGCTGTACTCTGTCGCCGCGAGGGGAGTGGATCTACTGCGTGGGAGAGGACTTTGTGCTGTACTGCTTCAGTACCGTGACGGGCAAACTCGAGAGAACGCTGACGGTACGAACTCCCACCCCTCACTGCGCTGGGTGATCGATGGATAATATGACACCCAGACTTTTAAATGCTGTGTGTACAATTCAAAAACACTCAATTGAGGGGGAGCATGAAAAACGGCATCCCTTCACAGCCTCACCATTTTCTATATAATTCAGCCCCAATTTCATGATTTCGATTTTATTTAGCTGTTTAAAAGGAACCTGTCCCCTTCTATGTACTTCATTCTCGAACTACTACTGTCATATCAGGGATTATACTTCTTCATTCGGTGCTGACTAGTCTCCTGTCCCCCCTCCAGGTCCATGAGAAAGATGTGATCGGCATTGCCCACCACCCCCACCAGAACCTGATCAGCACCTACAGCGAAGATGGCCTCCTGAAGCTCTGGAAGCCCTGAGTGTGGTCCTCAACACGTGTCTGGAATCCATCAAAACACACCTCCTCATCCTTCTCTCTTCACGTCACCCTTCTCATCATCCTCTTCTTCCAGCGAACTTCATTGTCCTTCGAGAGGAACCACATGCTAAAAGTCGAACTGCAGCTAGTTTCCTCTCTGATTGAGACGGGTTCCTACACTTGTTTATTTTTTTCTTGATAGGGTAACATTCATTCTGATGGATCGATTTGCCAATCGTAAACAATGGCAGTTCACTTACAAGTCTAACTGGACTGTGTAGCTGGTGGAGGATGATGTTTGTGGTTGGTTACAAGTTATTTTATTTGCTTCTTTTAGTCTTCTTGGATGAGTTATTTAGAAAAACTTCCTGTAAATATTTTTTCTGAGATTGTTTTTTGTTTTTTTAATATCTGGTTAAATGGAAGAAAATAAAAAGTTTCTCACACAAACAATATGGACACAAGGATATATATTTTTTATTTATAGTGATTGGTGTGCTTTGTGAAATGTTCCATTCTATTGGTAAGTATCTCAATTTTAACATTTCTACCGGCATTTGATGTCAATTCGTCAACCATGTGTCACTCATTTCCTCCTTGAATAACTTTTTTTTACATTTTTTAACTTCTATTAATTGCTTCAAATGTTCACATACGGTCCACTTCCACACAATTATTTTTATATTAATTGTCTGTGCCATTAAAGCTATTTAACCAGATGACTATTGACTACATAGTGAAGCGTCTGTTAAATAATATTTACCACCAGGTTGAGCAGAAAAATCTGATGGGATGGATGTTTAAACCCAACCTTGTGTTCACTGATCATACTTAGGCTACGGAGCTCCACGCATCCATAAACTTTACGTGTCCGGGATGTCCAACCCTCTCTCGGTAATGATCGTCAAAAGAAACGGCTGCCAAGAACGAGCTCCATACACCGTTGCGTTATACTATAAGGCCCAATTCCGTTGCACCCCTTGGCCCAAACCCTTAACCCTACGAAATGGGACGACAACCCTTCAAGACCCAGTTACAGTACGTCAGTAGTTTTTTGATCTTTTGATACAATATCTGTCTCTGAAATTTTACTGTATAGTTTGAATGTCTTAGGAATGCAACCTTACCCACATGGAAAAAGATGGAATGATTAGATAATATTATTTATGCTCACAATCCAAAAACAACATAAATATTGCCCTTTATTTTAAGATCAACATAATATATGAAACCAGAATAAACAGAATTTGAGGTAGTATGCCATACATGTAAAACATAAATATACAAACAAGAACCAGGGCCAAGTTACCTCCCCTTTCTCTGCCTTGCCTACATAGAGAATTTGGCCCGCCAATGAGACAATGAGCTACGACAGTGCGTGGGCCAAGTGTGTGTGATTACACACACTCTAACGCAAGTGTTGTACACTTCTTTGTTATTTGGATAACTGTTGCTGTTGGTGTTATGGCGCATAACACGTCGGTTCTCTGACGTCTCTGGTATTTCCATAACGAGACTGTAGTGGGAGTTATCTCAACCATGGTTGACAAGGAATTGGGGGAAAGAAACTTTTGCTTTGATTCCCTGAAGTACATGAACCGCGACATGGAGGAGAAAGGGATTGTTGCCCGCGATTGTCTCCCGCCGGAGGCCCGCTGCCCGCTGCCATGAGGCACCACCACCACGAAGCAATTCTGCTGAGGGGTGGCTCAAGTGGCTCTGTCAGTGTGCACCACCTGATATCAGATCCCCAAACCCTGTTCAGGGTTACGCTGACAATGTCGCGGTGTCCTCCAGAGACAAGAGTGTCATACACAACATGCTGGCCAGAACAGATTAATTTCTTCACTGGTCAAAGCTGGAGGTGAAGCACACCTAGTGCGCAGCTCTTTATGAGCGACGCAGCGGTGGCAACCGCTGGTATAAGGCCAAATCTGACAAACCACCCTCCTTCACAATAACGGGACAGCGTATCAGGGTCTACTCACACCACGGGTCATACACCTATCGTGGCCATAACATCAACATTGCAAGTGAGTTAGGGGAGCAGGCACAGGAGCTATGTTGTTCCTATATAACCGCGATTGTCTCCCACCGGAGCCCCGCTGCCCGCCGCCGCGAGGCACCACCGCCACGAGGCACCACCGCCACGAGGCACCACCACCGCGAGGCACGCTGCCCGCTTCCGAGGCGTTGGTGCCTCGACAGCGGGGCTCCGGCGGAAGGAAATTGCGGACAACAATCCCTTTCTCCTTCATGTCGCGGTTCAGTCTACTTCAGATCGATGTAGAACCAGAGACGTCGGAAAACCCGACGCAGTCGTTTGAGATTCATAATATCATCTGGAGGCGCATACAGCTTTTGGCCATGATAATATATATTATTGGATATAGATATCTATGTATAATATGATATTATTGAGAAATAGAGCTCCAGGGCTCCCGCTGTAGCGTTCTAGAATATTTACAGAAAACGGCCAAATGCTGTGTGCGCCTCGCCATTGCGATACATCCACTGTAAACAGAGCGCATGGTACTGTGGCCGCAAGCTGCTCAGGGCCACACCCCCACCCTCCTCCTTGACCCGCCTCTCTCCTCCTCATTTGCATTAAAGCTGCAGACACCGAAACGGCGCTTCCGGGGAAAGCTCAATGTGCGACTGGCTCGTAGTGGCTTTAATTCTGCACCACGGCTGAATTTCGGGAATATCTTCAAGTGTTAGGGGCCCTCTAACATCTATATTAAAGCATCCATAAAGTAGCATGCCATGGGATCTTTAAAGAAGACATTATGGTGTTTTCCCAACAAGTAAACATAGTATTTGAGTACCAGAAAACATGTTTTTGAAGCTGTTTGTTGGAAATAGCTTTTTTGAAAAAAAATCTTGCCTACCGCTATTCCCCTCTGTTTCAGTCCCTTCAGAATGCGCTGTTTCTGGTGTGTGTAGCTTTAATGCAAATGAGCTGCTGCCCATTGACCAATGAGCTGTCAGACTGAACCACAGCGTGGAGGAGAAGGGATTGTTGCCGTTTGCGGACTCCTGGAGCTCTATATCTATATAATAAAATATAATATAATAATAATAATATTATGTATGGAAGCTATTATGTATGAAGCTATGTGCGCCTCGGATGATATGATGAATCATAAAGACTGCGTCTGACGTCTCTGGTACTTCCACGACAAGTAAAGACTCGTAGTGGGGGTTATCTCGGCCATGGTTGAGAAGAATTGGGGGGAAAGGAACTTTGGCATTGACTCTCTGAAGTCCATATTGAACCCCGACATGGAGGAGAAAGGGATGTACTCCCGGAGTTGAGCTGCCAGACTGCCGCCAAGCTCTCCCCGCCGGTGGCGGGGGTTTATTTTGACGATCGCCCAGCGGCAGTCCGGAGGAGGAGACATGGAGGAGAAAGGGATTGTACTGAGCTGCCGGCAGTCCGGCAGCTCCGGCGGGGGGAGCTCGGCGGCAGTCCGGCAGCGCTCGTCCGCTGGTCCACAAACTCTTATCTGTGCTCTGATTGGAGGGGAGTGGGGAAGTGGGAGGTAATGTTCAAATGTGGAAGCGCCCCCGCCCCCCCTTCCTACGTAGGAGGGGGTCCCAAAACTGACTTGCTCGTTTGGTAACTGTAGGCGGGGTACTTTCAGAAATGCATATCTAACTCAAGAAATCATGTGCAGACTTTTTTCAAAGTTTGTATGAGTGTGGGAGCACCAGAGACCCAAAACAACACCCCAAATCCCAGGAAAAGTGTTGTTTTCATAATATGTCCCCTTTAAGCTCTCTCCAGGCTTTGGGCGAGTAGTAATACTGCTTGTAGAGGCCTTTGAGGAGATCAGTCACCTGTATGAAGGACAAAATAACTATAGGCAATAAAACATTACTGTGTTAAACATACATTAATTTCAAATAAATTAATTCAGTGCTGTGACTCTTACTTTCTTCATTCTCTCATCCCCGTTTATGGCGTCCATGGCTGCCAGTTCTAGTCCATGGGCAAAGCACTGGATGTTGATGAGGTGGGGGACTTCTTCCCGGAGTAGAGTAGAGACCCCCCTGCCTCCCGACCATCACTGGGGCTCCATCCGGTCCGAAGCCGACTAACTGCTCCTTCCACTCTGGGAGGCCAACTTTCTGAAATACTGTAGAGTGACAAGTTAATGATGTAATTTTTTAAACTACCATTTAACATATTTACATCTATTTATGTTTATGAACAAAGGTTATTTCCAATGAGTTTCAGCTTACCCGCATTAAGAGCTGCAAGGTGCCCAACTGCAGTAGCCTGCTCAAGTTCCTCGACTGCCAAAAAAAAGTTTTGGGGCTCCCCGTTTTGCAGCATCCTGACGGACACCCCCTCGAGGTCACGGGTGCTCACATCAGTGGCAGAGTCTGCCAGGACACTGAAGAACTTTTTGGCCTTTAGGATGCTCAAAAATGGTTCCCAAAGGTCATCAAATACGACCATGGCAAACCTTATAAGAGACAAAATGGATAGCTTTCATGAATCTTACTATAATTTGATAGCTGTCGCTCACACTGTCACAACATTTAATCCAAATTCATTCAGCCACATTTGTTTTTAAAATCACAGCCACACACACACCTTGAACCTTAACACCATAGCATAGCTCTAATCACACAATTACACAACTAGTATAGCCTATATATATATTTAAAAAAAAAGTTTTAAAAAAACTGTCTGCACTTTTCTTGAGATCCGGATTTTCAAAATAAAAAGGGGGACAGCAGCAGCTCTAAACAGCTCCGCTGAATTAATGAGGAGCCCAGGCTCAAACGTAGCAATACAGATATAAATTAATTCAAAACGGGCCCATTTGGATGTAGCCTCAAAGATCAAAAGTGGGCTGTAGCTATGCATTTCATAACACGGTTGCTTCTCACAGTTTATTTTAGCTGCGAGTTTGACTGACTTATAGCAATAGAGTGTCGGGTTCTTGAAGAAAGTAGTTCAAACCAGATCGCTTTTAACTCACTTTATTTGTTAAAGTATTTCGGTATGGTAACTATGAAGCAAAAGGAGGGAATTGTTTTTAACACGTGTGGAGGAAAATACCGCAGAGCTATCTTCCAGCCCCGAGGATTGCCCCGGGGCTCTCAACGGGGCTGCCATATGTCTCTGACCTCATCTGACTCCCCCTCCGTTTGTATCAAGTAGGCGTGGCCTATGTGAAGTAGGCGTGGCCTATGTGAAGTAGGCGTGGCCTATGTGATGCAGTCAATCCGAGCCTCCCATCTTGTTGATGACAAAGGTTTTAAAGTGAGCTGCTTTACATGTTTCCTTAGAACTGCCCAGCGTTGCACAGAGGAACTGAATAAGTTATACAGTCTTTGCAACACACCAAAGAAGGAGATGGACAGCACTGAGGACTTGGCAGCATCTGCCACAACCAGGTTAAGTGTATGACTGCTGCATGACTGCTGAATACAAAATGCTTTGCTGTTCAATTGCTATAATTCTTGCCTGAACACCCTGTTTATGGCCCATCATATTGCTGCCATTGTCATAAGACTGACCACGGCGGTCAGAAAGACTCAGGCTGTGTTTCTGCAGGTGGTCAAGCAGGACTTCAGTCAGGCCCTTACCAGTTGTGTCTTCAACATCTAAATATCGAAAAAAAATGTTCTGCAATGGACACTGATGGTTCGCAATTGACAATTCTCAGAACAATGGAAAGCTGCTCCTTATGACTGACATCAGGAGTGCAATCCATAATAACAGAGTAATACTTTGCTCTGTGTACTCTTCTCACAATCTCTTCCAGTACCTTGTTTCCAATTAGTGCAATTATTTCATTTTGAATGGTTCCGCTCAAGTAATGCACTCTTGCCTCTTGGTTTTGTATCCTTCTTATGTGTTCACACATAACTGAATCGAACTGTGCCATCAGTTCAACTTGTGCCAGAAAATTCCCATTGTGAGGGTCATACAACTCACTTGTGGTCCCTCTTAAAGCCTGGTTGCGTTCTGCTAAGTGACAAATTATGGCAATCACTCTCCTTATGACACCTTTCAAATGCTCAATCTCAATCCGCATCAAGTCCTGTTGTCTTTGATCTATGGTTGTATTGGTTTGCAGTGTCCTCTACAGCTCATGCCAGTTTGTCATATTGTCACGATGCCCCTTTGAATATTCGTGTTCTTTTAAACGATGAGCTAGGTTTCTCCATGTACGGAAGCCACGGTTGCTTAAGGCATTGTCACGCTTCCCAAAAACAGTGCAGGCGAAACAGAACACTGAGTCTGTGCTCATGGAATATAACATCCATGATCGAAGAATTTTCTCCCCAATTTTCATGCTTCTCATGTAATTGTCTTTTGTGAATCTTCGAGGTGGATTCTCAGAATTTTCGGGGAATACAATGTTTGTGACTTGCACTGGTCCTTTTTGAACAATTTGACAGCGCACACTATCAGTCAGGACTGCTGGCCACTCCGCAGGGTCATCAGCTATAATTACAGTGCTTGTGGTACCTTGAGCTGAGGTAACCTCAGTGTTGGGAAGTGGTGCAGTCTCAATTTCTGTTCTGGATGCAGTGTCTTCAACTGTGAGAGATGCTTTTGACAGTGTAGCTGGGGGAAAATATTATGTTTTGGTTAATATAATCCACTGTTCAGGTACAGAATGCATCACTGAGTGTCTGACACCTAGAAATTTGACAGGCACTACTGTATGTTAAAAATTTTGAGATATCCTTGGGCAAAAGTGACTGGTATTTACACAGTTTAGATTGGAATATGATATTATTGCGAGTTACCGTGCCTCCATTCATTTCAATGAGGGAAGGGCGGCAGAGGGGAGGGGGTTATCCTACCGCTCAGCTTTCCCAAACTGTATTTTTTCTCTCGACTCTATTATTCTAAAAAGCTCATACAGAGACTATTACGCCGGTATACATGTTTTAAAAGAGAAATAAGTGTGGTGAACTTCTGGTCGGGCTATCCCAACGCGATCGCAGAATAATACAACATCAAAGACTTATTTCTGCTGCATTACAGGATTACAGGATTGGCATAAAAACTAGTCACCTTTCGGCGAAATTCGCCATTTTGAAGACAAAATTGACCACTTGTGATTTTCTTGATATGGGATGGCATGAAAAGGTATAAAGAAGGCTTGATGTCTTGTGCATGAGTGACTGCCAAGCGTGTAGGTCCTGGTAGCATCCGAATCACATGGGCAGCCATGCGGGGGGGTTCATTTCTTGAGCAGGAAGACCATTAAATTCTGCCATTTTTTGACATCCATATGTTGTCATTTGCAAGCTGCTGACAGTCTAGTCCAATGTCTGGCTGCTCAATGGCTGGTTCTATGGCTGGCTGCTCACCGGCTGGTCATGAGGTTCGCTTGTGTTTCGGAGTAGGCTGACGGGCTGGTCCTGGGGCTGGCTGCTTGCGGGCTGGTCCTAAGGCTGGCTGCTCACGGGCTGGTCCTGGGGCTGGCTGCTGACGGGCTGGTCCTGGGGCTGGCTGCTCACGGGCTGGTCCTGGGGCTGGCTGCTGACGGGCTGGTCCTGGGGCTGGCTGCTTGATGGCTGGTCCTGGGGCTGGCTGCTCGCGGGCTGGTCCTGGGGCTGGCTGCTCACGGGCTGGTCCTGGGGCTGGCTGCTTGCGGGCTGGTCCTGGGGCTGGCTGCTCACGGGCTGGTCCTGGGGCTGGCTGCTTGCGGGCTGGTCCTGACCATCTGCCATAATTGCAAGGTACATTTGCAATATACTTCACTAAATATGGGGTAATTAAATTTCAATTCATCAAAAACTTGATCTTGATTTTTCCTCAGTTCTTGTTTTGGATTTTCTTAAAAACGTAATGTTGAAATATCAATTGTCTTATTAGAGATTTATAAAATCTCTAAGCTTTACTTTTTGATCAATTATTGTGGAAGTTTGGCTCTCTGAGCATAATTTCTGAATTTTCTGAATTTGTAAAGCCTCTCCATTCAAAATATTTTTTATAACACTATGAATTGTATTCACATGCAAATCGTCGAATTGGAGGGGCCGGATAAAAATGTTTCAAGGTCATAACTTGTGCGCCCTATGCCTCTTTCAAGAAGTATGGAAGATGCCTTGGAGTGTTTTGACACTATTTGCTTAACGAATCCATACCTACACAAAAACATGGGCTACAGTATAGCATTTGTAGAAAGAGCAAGCTGAAATACATCCAAAGAGCATAAACTCAAAAATTATGAGACGGATGACATAGTCTTCTTTCTTTTAACAGGCTAGACAGTAGGCTATATCATATCAAGGTAATAATGCAACTTCTAGTTAACTGGCAGGTAGTTGAATGCATGATACTTATCTGTTGAAAGAGTTATGTTTAATATCAACTCATTCACTGTTGACATGCAACAAAACATCTACTAATAATAATATGCATTTACAAACATAAAAACTATCATGAAAAAGCACGTTAAGCAGCAAAGTCTCATCGTGAGTGACGAGTGGAGAGCATATGCCGGTCTCGCCACAGAGGGCTACAGGCATGTCAGGATTAACCACAGCCAAAATTATGTTGATCCTCAGACAGGACTACATACACAGATCCTGGTGAGAGCGTGGCAGACCTACAAAAAAGAAGTTTGGCGGATGCGGGGGAGTCGGTCGGAGAAGGCCTTAAAAGAGCAGCTCTGCTTTATAGAGTGGACGTACTGGTTAGCCAGAAAATGTTCACAAGGTTTCCTTGGAAGGCTTTTCAAGGACATAAGGCATTCTTATCACAGATAGGAAGCTGAGCTTTACATTCCCCAAAAGAGTCTGAAAGGGAAAGGGGAGAGTTTTTTTATTTTATTTTTTTATTTGTTTTAAAAAGTTTAAAGTAGGCCTGGTTTAAGTTTTTTTGACTTACTCTCAATGTACTTGAATACATTGATTCCTTTGACCTCTTCGCCTTTGTACCCAAAGTACTGATAACGTTGAGCTATTTATTTTCAAATAATAAAGTTGCTTTTTTTCTCTGATTTGCTGCTTATGTTTTCTTTATTTCACTTTACGGTCATCCAGTGTTACTGATTAGTTTTGCAAAACTTGTTTCTATTTTGTACTGTTACTATGTTACTAGTCTGTAGACTCTCTATGGTCTCAACTGTTTTCACTTTAACTTGATAGTCCTAACACCTGTCTACTAATGCTTAGTTGAATATCGACTGATAGTTTGTCGACAGTCATATGACAATCAACTGATGGTCAACTACACAGGGTGCCTATTGATGGATAAAATATTTTTATCTTTATTTTACAATGAACATATATGATCAACAGAGGGTTGACTGTTCATTCATTAGATGAGATATGTACCTTGTGGTGGGGGGGGGGGGGGGGTGCAGTTGATCAATACTAAATGTAAGTATTAACCAATGTGAGTATTGGTTAATAACAGCAGTTGATTGTCAACTTACTAGAAGTTGACACTCAACAGATAGTAAGTTGAATATTGTTAAAGAACATTATAATGTCTGTTGCACACTGTTTTTGTAAAATATTGTAACAAAATAAAATTATCTTATAGTTAACTAACAGTTAGTTGAATGCATGTTACATATTTGTTGACAGTTCTGTTGAGTATCAACTAACTCACTGTTGAATATCAACTAAAAATCTACTAATAGTACAACTTATAGTTAACTTACAGTTAGTTGAATACATGTTACGTGTACAACACAACATATACTAATAGTTTAACTTATGGTTAACTGACAGTTTAATGCATGTTACATATGTAACATGTTGATTGTTCTGTCAAATATCAAGAAACTCACTGTTGAATATCAACTAAACATCTACTAATAGCGCAACTTATAGTTAACTTACAGTCAGCTGAATGCATGTATCTTATCTGTTGAAAGAGCTTTGTTGAATATCAACTAAACATCTACTCATAGTGCAACTTATAGTTCGTTGAATACATGTTGCTTATCTGTTGAGTTAGTTTGGTTGAATGTCAACTCATTCACTGTTGACTTGCAACTGCATATCTACTGATAGCTTGTTGAGTGTCAACAGTGGACTCTCAAAATAAAGTGTTACCATAAAATTAATTAAAAATTAAGAAAAGAAAACATGCAAAAAATTAGTAAAAGATAGAAAATAAAGGCAAAGTTAAAGCATTTTAGAAAGAAAAATAGAAAATAAAGGTAGACGAGAAAAAGCACTGTGCAGCACTTTTTGTTGATCTTTCAAAAGCCTTTGACACTGTTGACCACCATTTGCTTTTACAGAGGCTGCGTGATATTGGTTTTGATAATTCTGCATGCAGCTGGTTTAGAGATTACCTGTCAGATAGACAGCAGTCAGTAAAACTGGGAAGCTAGCAAACTGAGTTTTAAACTGTTACAAATGGTGTCCCACATGGCTCAATTTTGGGTCCAGTTCTTTTCACAATTTATATCAATAACAATGTTTCACCACTACAAAACTTTCATGCCCATCTATACGCTGACGACACAGTATTGTACATTTCTGATTCGGGGCATCAATCTATTCGGAACCTACAAAGCTCTTTTAACACCTTGCAGGACTGTCTAGTGGACCTCAGGCTTGTTCTTAATACTGAAAAAACAAAATATGTGTTTCTCCAGAGCAAAAGCTAAAAACTTCAATGATCTCAATATTCTCACAAATAATGGATTTCTGATTGAAAGGGTCACTGAATATAAATATCTCGGCATCTGGATAGATGATAAACTCACTTTTAATTTTCACATCAAAAATCTTGTATGTCGTCTGCGACAAAAAAAATTGCTATTTTTATAGAAACAAAACCACCTTCCCTTTTTCTGTAGGAAAAGGATTATCGAGGCAGTTTATATGTCTGTCCTTGAAAATTGGTGATGTGGTTTATCGGCATGCATCTCATACATGTTTTAAACTCCTGGACTCTGTTTTTCTCTCTGCTTTGAGGTTAATCACAGAAGATTCTTATGCCACACACCATTGTGTTTTATATAGAAAGGTTTGGTGGTCCTCTCTTAAAGAACGGTGTGACGCACATTGGCACGTTTTTATTTATAAAGCAATGCTGCAAATTTCAGATGGGCTTTATCAGACCCGCTCTACTGACATGCTCATGTTATATGTTCCATACACCAGGTCTGAGCTTGGTAAAACAGCTTTTAGCTTCAGTGCCCCTGACTCCTGGAACAATTTACAACTTCAAATTAAAATACATACATTCATATCTTTTAACAAATTTAGACATTATTTTGAATCTGCCCCACATAAACTGTAACTGTTTTGGTTAAGCAATGTTCTTCTCCATCTTCAGAATGTTTTAATTGTTTTTGTCTCTTTGTAGACTGTTGTGTTTGTATTGTTTATTGTGTACTTGTAGAACTCAACGTCATTGTAAAAGAGGTGTTAAGTTTTTTAAACACATAAGCTGCCCACACATAGCCACTAGGAAGTAGGATCGAACACATAAGCTGTAACTACCATACATAGCCACTAGGAAGCAGGACCCGACACATAAGCTGCAATAACTACTCCAGCCACAAATGGTAGCACCTTTAGACAGGTGAGGAGGGTGAAGCCAATACATCACATAGGCCACGCCTACTTGTTATTAAAGCAGGGCCTGGAGCCAACGAGATCAGAAACATCCGGCAGTCCATACTAGGGAGTTAAGTACAGAGGCCTGCTGTTTGTCGCTCACACGTGTGTCCATACAATTCCCCTCCTTTTGCTTCATAGTTACCATACCGAAATACTTTAACAAATAAAGTCAGTTAAAAGCAATCGGATTGTTTTTGATTGTTTTGTTTTTTTTGATTTGTACATCAGGATCACATATGTGATCCTGATGTACAAATCACAAATATACCTTTGAAAGAGACCAATGTGTTTGTCTTTCAGCCATTTAGACCCAATCACAACCGTTACACGACGAACGAATCGCGGCAAAATCTGTCTGAAATCGTGTAGTCTGAACCAGCCATTAGGTAAGATGTATAAATATCTAATGTATTCATACATTGTTTATGTAGGATATATATGTATATATAGCCTAATCATATATTGTTTCTTCAACTTAAAAAAAGCTGACCGTTTTTTTTCCCCTTCTCGGGGATTATGTTCCCAGCTTTGATCTCGGACGTCTGGTCACTTATAGCATATAAGAATATTCTATTACTGTTAAGCCAACTATGAATAATAAAACACGCCAAACCATGTTTCCTTTATCATAGCTACACGTATGACAAAAAAACGTGGTATTTAGTGAGGTATGATTAATTAAGTGCGCTGAGAGTTCTTTGCTCCTGCCAAACGGATTGCACTGAGTGGAGCAGATCACCATTCCAAGATGACGGCCCCGCGTCTCGTCCGCGCCAGTAGGCAGTAGCGTTCGATGCTCCGTCTATGATATAAGATGTCTATGGTTGCTACGGTACTTTTGGGTGATTGTTAGGGTGTAGGTGATTGCTAGGTTGTTCTAGGTGGGTAAGTGTTCCGGATTGTTGCAATGTTGTTCTGGTTTCTATGGGGTGTCTAGGATGTTAGAATAAAATGAATAAATGTATTATAATTTAAAAAGTAGGCCTATAAATAGTACGCTTTTAAAAAAAACATAGCATAACACTCAGTGGGACATACCTTTGTGTGAAGTACCTGAAATAACCTTACGGCGTCGCCAAAACGGGAATTTCTTCTAACAGCATGATCAGTTTGGTTTCCTGATCAGCAGATGGCAGCGTTATACCGTCTGTGATACACGGCATGCTATAAGGATAATAATGTAAAGTAGAAACATGTAAAAAAAATAACACAAAAACCTACATCCTACATGTTCACTATCCTACAACGCATTCTAACGTTTACCTCCTAACGTAAGGTTTAATATAGCCTACTTTACTACAGCCTACTAAGTAGTTGATTGTCCCATTGTAATCTTTTGTTATTTTAATAATATTAAGGATAAGTAGCTGTGGTTGTATTGTACAACAAAACTGGAAAACAAAACTGAGACTGGACATTCAGGAGACTGGGTAGTTGTAGTAGCGCTGTGCCTATTTCATTAGACACGGTCGGGTCACTGGACATGAGGAGTGTGTACCACTAGATGGCGATATAAGAAGGGGACAGTGAAGACTGCTCCTAGTGCAGAGAAGCGCATTGAATTGTTTTTAACCTCCATTCTCTCTCTTTAGAAAGTTTGTTAGTATAGCACCTCCTCATCTTGATAACTTGTAACATCAGCTTGTTTGGAAGCTGCGAAGTCAGTGAACAAACAACCCCACCATGCCCTTACAGAATATCTGCCACCATCGTTCAACCTAACATACTTCTATCCCTATCTACCATCCCTCCTCCAAGTTCCCTCTTGAAAAAACAACTTTGTGTCTGTGTGTGTTTCTTTGTCCCTGCATGCATGTGTGTATGTGTGTGTGTTTCAAAGGTTATGTGTGTGAGAGTGTGTGCATGCTGGATTATGTGTCCAGCATGTGTGTGTGCAAGCTGTATTGTGTGTGTGGTTGTGTTTGACTCAGTGCATGCTGTATTTTTGGTTTGTCGTGCACGCGCGTGTGTATGCATGTACATTTTTCTATGTGTGCAAATGTGTGTTTTTGTGTGTGTGCAACCGGAGTGGGCAGGGGAGAGATAGAAAGAGAGAAAGGAGAGAGAGAGAGAGTTTGCAGTAGTAGGGGGGTTCGGGCCCATGTGTGCTACCAGAGGAGGTCCCCATCACACGCCATAACTTCCACTCTTCAGCGGGGGCCGGTGTGTCAGTGCCAGCCCTCCCCTTTAGTGCAGGGGAATAAAGAGAAGCGCAGCGCAGGGCTGCAGCGACCATAGATCAGCCCGCGTCTCCATTGTGGCTGTGCTGGTCAGCTTCCCCCAGACGCGCAGGCCATGCATGTTGATGAGCGCATGGGGCAGATGTCCGCTCATATTCTCCAGGGGTCGCTGCGTGGCGCTGCCCGATGCCTTGTTTCGACGTCAACAAGACAAAACAAGTGGGACGGTCCCAATCCCTATAAGACAGAGAGTCCTCAGGGAGTTAGCTAGAACCCCCTTGCTCTGTGGTGGGCTGGGCGAGAGAGAGAGAGAGAGAGAGAGAGAGCAAGAGAGAGAGAGAGAGATGTCATTAACCTTGATGGGTCCACTACAGATGTCTCCACAAGTTCGTGACCCCTTGTGTGTGTCGGACGTGGGCCTGTATATCATCACCGTCATCCTCCTCCTCATCATCCTCATCGTCTCCACCACTTGGAGCATCAGATGCAGGGAGAAGGCTGGTTAACCCCCCACCCCAATCCCCGACCCTCTGGAATAACAACACATTGTTCTCTACCCCCAATGCATTCTCATGCACACCAGGCTGACTTGGAATGAAGACATGCAGAAATATGCATTATTCGTAAAACAAAAAAAGTTGATCATTCATTGTTAAAATCATTTTACTGTGAATTGCCGCTAGAAGGTTTAGAATAAATTATTGATTTGGCCGCTGGAAATCAGCATGAAAATTAATCTATAAGAAGAACATTAACTAAAGGCTAACACACAAAGCCTATTAGCCAAATGCAGGTGCGAATTTATACAAAAACAATGAAATACACAGGCTGAAATCCAACATGTCTGTCATAGGTTAAATCTGCTAGTGGAAGGCTTACTAAATGCCCTTTAAAATACACTAAACAGGAGAAATATATAATAAGAATAACATACTACAAATCTAAATATATCCTGTTTTGACAAAGGGTTGGTTGGTGGTTCTGTCAATTTTTGCCACCATGGATTTAATTGTGAATATTTGTATTATTCTGCTAATATTTCTTAGTATTTAAGTAGTTGCCTGATTTCAATTTTTACTCCCACCACTGTCTGTGATGGCCCCGCTGCGGCTGGCAGGAGAACAGATGCCCCCAAAACACCATCCATCCCAAGCAAGGGGAGCTTATGCCACCTCGTCCACCATCCTCCTCTCTTCCAGTACCACCCCTCCCACCGCCTCCTCTCTTCCACCACCATTCCCAGTACCTCTTCCACTCCCACCCCTCCCTCTTTCTCCTCCTTTTACTCCATCAACTCCACCACTACCTCGCTTCCCCCACCACCACCACATACACCCACGTCCCACCACCACCACCTCCTCTCTTCCACCTCCACCACTACCAGCACCCCATAAATATCTCCTGCTCCACCTACAACAACACCATCCTGAAGATCACCACCTTCTCCTCCACTATCACCAACTCCTGTCATTTTCTCTTTCTCTCTCTCACTCTCTCTCTCTCCCTCTCTCTCTCACTCTCTCTCTCCCTCTCTACTTATCTCTGTGTCCTCTTTTTGCCACCCTCTTTTTCTCTCTCTACCCTTTCTGTCTCTCTCCCTACTCAACGAGTGCGCAGCTTTCAGATGCAAACGAAGCAGACATATGGAGGGGAGGTCTTTCTCCGGGACCTCCTAAAGATTCAGATTGTATGACAAATCACGTGCAGGGCCGACCCACCCTCCAACCCCCCTCATCCACCCAACCCAGCCAGACAACAGCTTCATTAGGCTGAAAGAAGGGAGTTTTCGCAGCTTTGTCGAGTCAAGCTCCCCCCACACCCCCTTACCCCGTTCTTCATCCTCCCCTTTCCTCAATCACTCCATTGTTGCCGTGGGCTTCAAGTTATTGCACTGCAAACCATATGGCCTGTCCTGGGCTGCACTAGCAGACTACAGCCCAGACCCATGGAGGAGGAAGGGAGAAGAGGGAATGCAAAAGCCCCGAGCAGGGGGGAAGGCAGACAGGGCTGTTGTCAACGCATCTATGCCTTGCTCTATACATACACTACTGCACGGCGGACATTGTTGTGGGGGGGGGGTAGATCACAACAAGGAAGCACAGGAGACTCGCCAGACGGAGGAGCTCTGGTAAGTGGGAAGTTCTGGCGCAGGCCCACATTAGGGCTTTGCTCTCGATGGATTCAGGCATGCAGGGACCCAGGACATAACCAGGTCCTAGAACGCCCCTGTCAGAGAAAAAGCATTAGCACCAGTGTAAGCTAAACTATCCCCAAATGCACAAACTCTCAAGCAAAGGAAACACACTAATACATATTCAAACATGCATGCATAGACAATTAAACACACACACAAAACACACATCTGCAAACACACTAACAAACACGAATACACACACAAGTGTTTAATTTAATACTGAATCTCTTTCACACTTCAAATTTGATAATGAATTATGCAATCAAATTTGCAGGTAATGCAGATTTTATCTGAATCTAACCTCAAACCAGTACTGAATAGAAAACTGCACGGTGACACACCTAGAAGTCCTCAGTCAGTGTCAATGCATGACACATGAGCTCCTTCAGCACATGTATCATCAACACCTGCAGCCTGTTCAGAATGGATGGATACACACAAACATTCACACACATAGATGCACTCACACACACACACACACACACACGAACTTACATTTTAACATGCACACAAAGATATATCCACCCAAACTCACATTCAAGAAAACGCACACAGACACACAAGCACACTTATGTGCACACACTCATACTGATATTCAAATGCACATTCAAACACACACAAACGCATGCCCACACAGACATATTCATCCAAACTCGCGTTTGGATGAACACACTCACACACACACTCGCACACACACTTGTGTACAGAGCGGTGTGATGTAATGCCCCCCCCCCCTCTCTCCCCGGGGCATATGGGCCATACGGTGGTGTGTATTCAGTCGGAGACGCCGGATGAGACCAATTGTGGCCTTGGATTAATGACCCAGTTAAAGTATGACTATACACATCAGCTGTCTGTGCCGCAACAGTTTAACCTGTACGGGGGGCCATCGTCTGCACACACCCCCCCTCCCCCTTCCAGCCCATCTCCCCATCCTCCTGAAAGGTCGTCATGACAACGGGGGAGACCCGAAGGCCCCGCTGGCACGGCCATTCACATCGTGGGTGCTAACGCAGGGTAAACTAGAGGTAAATTATGCCCCCTGTGCAAATAAGTGCAGACAAAGTGAATGGGGAGAGGTGGGGAGTGGGATGGGGGGGGGGGGGGGGGGGGGGGGGGGGGGGGGGGGACAAGACACCTGATTGATGGGCTCCCCAGGTTCACCCAGCGTCCCCTTGGTAGGGGCTCGGGCCCCGAGGCCACAATGCCACCGTGCCATCTGCATTCAGATTCCATCACATGAATATGTCCCCGCACAACAGGTCCTGCCAGGGCAGGGGAAGATATCCATATCCACAGACAGCCGCCACAAAGCACTGTATTCTGTCAGGCTTTGTGGACCATGTTTGGAGAGGCTGAGGGGTGGACCCACAGGCCAGGGGGGGGAGGAGGAGGAGGAGGAGGAGGAAGACGTGCACGCCGTTGTATATACCGTCCGCTTCATGCCAGCCCTGTATCACTGGCGATATGCGTACGAACCGTCTGTTGTTGTCCATTAGGGTTGTGATTATATATTTTGCAGTTACATTCAATTTTTATTCGAATCACGGGAAGACTTGATGGTGGAGAAAATGAATGCACGACAATGATTTGTTTCCTGACTGAAGATAATAGTCAATAGATGAGAAAATATGTGTGGTTTTGTGAATCATAAAAAACAGGAGAAAAACAGCTCACAAAAGGAGATGTTATATGGTGACAAGAACAACAATAATGATTATAATGATAATAATGGTTATAATAATAATGAGAATATAATATATATATTATTTTTATTGAATTAATTATATTAGTACAAGATAATATAATAATTATTCTTAATATAATATATTTTAATTATTCTTTTTAATAATAGCCTTATATTTTATAATAAAATCCACAATTGATCAATTACTACGGTTTTTTGAGGGGCACTTCTGCTGCGTGCGTCACAGTTTTTAGGTATTTTGCGACAGAAACGCAACACAGCAAGATTGATCTAACACAACTTCTTGAAGATATATTTTTTGTATCAGGGTAAGTTGTAAGCGCGGATTTTGTTTTCTTTTTCTCCCGCTAATGCCATCACAAAGATGAAGGAGCTCTTTGAGACGCGAGAGTGGTATCTCCTTTACAACCGAGGCACTGGAGTAAGGAATTAATTACCATTCAAAAGTAATGGGCCTATTCCTCACTGCTTGAGTTTCTAACGGGGGGTGGAGGGATGTGGGGGTGACTGGCATTGGGCCTGCCTCAACGCCAAGGGAAAGGATTAGAGCACGGATTACCATCTGAAAACTCCTACGAGACTTTCTGACTCAAAGATCTTTCTCGGACAGTAATCGCGTTAATACCCGGGGATTAATGCTTTGGCAAAATGCAAAATTGAATTTTAATTCAGCTTGCATAAATAGATATGAAATAAATTGAGAATGGGCCGCAGAAGAATGGACGGACTCCATTCCCCACACGTCCAGTGCAGTTGAATGGAGGCATTAGGATAGTGTGTATGGGCCTATACCAGCCGATGGCTGCACCTTGCACTTGCTGTATATGTTTCAAAATAAGAGCCGTTTCAGCACCTGCCATGCAAATTCATAAAGCATACAACCCCTTCTCTGCTATTCCAGCAGCAAGCATGAAATTAGGTTGTATGTGTGATTAAATTCGATTCAGTATCAATAGATGTTTAAATAAAATCGCTCTAATACGATTTGTTGTCCTATGTTCGGCCTATAGGCGTCATGGGAATGCATGGTGATTTATATATATTTTATGCTTACTTTCTTGGGAGAGGGACTTTTTATTGTAAGGGGATGTGTGGTGGTTGTGGGGGGGGGGGGGGGTAATTCCGCTGTTTCATTTTCTCACGTGTTCGTGCTATTGAAATGCAATCACATCTCGTGCACTTGTGCCTAATCCTGTCAGAGCATCGCCCTGGTAACCCCTCTCAAGTGTGGACAGAAGACGGCCTTTCTCCCCCCCCCCCCCCCCCCCCCCCCCCTGCTCCCCCCAAAAAAGACCCTTTTCTCTCCCTTCTACCCCCCAGAACAAGGACGTGCCTCCGTCGCTGCTGAGCGGCTCAAACACACACACGAGCTGGAAAAAAACACGTTGAAATCCAGCCAACCAAAGTTGTAAAACAGTTACACCTTTATCGCTTTATAAGAGCAACGAGCGGAATCCGTCGTCCTGGGCCGTGACGGGCCCTAACATGCAGGGGGAAAATAATTAAAAGCCCGTCAAGCTGTTGCATGCCTTTGAAGTGATTTTATTTAACCAAGAGAAGTTGGTGGTTGTAATAATAAAAATGGATCTCCTCCCCCTCCGCGTGGCGGGGCAGACTCGGGACGGTGGTCCCGTGGGGTGTGAAGTGTCTTAAGTCCTGTTCTCTCCTCCCTATAAAGAAACCATTATTCGTTTAATCAGCGCCCCGGTTTGCAATTTATAGCCCCGGCATGCGCGAACGATACAACCGAAATAGATTTCAGCAACCTGCTGTAGAACGCAAGCGCGTTAAAAACAAGTGGGCATATGGGCAGGTATGTGGTGCGGGCTGATTTGTGTGACTCCGCGGAGGAGAGAGAGACGGGCCGTGTTTTGTTCACCCCGAGACTATTTGAATAAGAATAATGCCAATAGAGTGGCTCAGGCAGAAACAAACCAAGCACAAAGGCCCAGAGGAGCCGAATTTGGACGAGGGACAACGTGTATAGGAGTGAAAAGAAGTGAGGGGTAGACGTGCACAATGGAACAATTCACCTTATAATCGCTTTGATATATTATACATGGCTGAATACTCTAAACATTGTGTAATTATTTATAAATGACTGTCCCCCCGACTCCTCATAATGGAACGCGGAGAAAAGCTCCGCAGGTCTCCGGACAAACTATTCCTAAATAGTGGCCCCGGTCACTTCTCTAAAGAGGGACGAGGTGCTGTAAATGGAATAAATTGAATAATTAATGGAAATGGTGTGGCTGTCTCATAAAGATGTCTTTAAAAACACTTGGAGAGAATTGGCCAATGCATTGGCCGGACATTTTAATGGCCGCGTCCAACAATGGTGTGAATATTAAAGAAGGATGTGTGGAGAAACTGTGTAGATGGAAAAAAAAATGTATAGATGAAGCTGCTTTAAAAAATCTAGTCCTATCAAAATTAAACAGTAGACCAGTGTGGTAGTTAAACTGTTGCTCCGCAAGCACGCACATACACACGCACACAAACACCCAAACACACACACACACAAACACACACACACACACACACACACACAGACACACACATACACACACACACACATACACAAGCACTCAAACGGCCGTGAGAAAGAGCGGATAGAAATGGAAAAGTATGAAATGTTTTTTATATTTATCGAGTTTCATCATGACAAAATGCAGTCGGATTTTTTAGGGGAACATGATGATGTCTTCTTCTCATCCGCAATTATAAACGTTTGTCTGGGTCTATGTTCTTAAAGTATTTTGTGTAGTAATTAAACACAATGAATATATGCCAGTGTAAAAACAATTTTTAAAAAAGGATATGTTCTAGTCTTCATGAAAATAGACTCGAGTAAACAGTCCTTTATTGATATGAATTGTACACGGAGATCGTTCTGTTTGACAAAGAAGAGTTGAGAAGAAAAATATATTTATATATATATATATTTGAGGCAAACTTAGAGATGGAGGAGATTGTAGAACCCCCATAGTGTTTGGAGCGTGTCCCCGGACATGCGACCCCGGGGTTTTCTCCCCCCTCTTTTGGTCTTCTTTCATTTAAGTATACAGGTTTTTTTCTAACTTGGAAAAGTGGGCGTGGTCTGTCTACACTACAGCAACAGTTCTGATCGCGTGGCCGGGCAGCGGGCCCGACGCTCTGATTGGTTGCCGGTGATTACAGGCACGCTTCATTATGCTAATGAGACGGTGCGGCGGCACGGGGCAGACGTGACGCGCCCCATTCATCCATCCCACACACACACACACACACACACACACACACATACACACACACACACACACACACACACACGCACGCACAAGAAAACCCACACATGCCACAGCAGGGGAGGGAGGGAGAGGGTGGGGGGGGGGGTTATTGTACGTCCAGGGTATATAAGAAGAGTGAGGCCAGTCGTGTGCCAGGCTCACTGGATAGCACGAGCTCAATCAAGAGCAAAGGAAAAAAAGACGCAAAGACGCGTGCCTTATACTTTACTCTTTACGCACCAAGAAAAAAAAAGCTTTTAGGGAACTCTGTCTCTGCTGGCGAGAAAACTTCCTACTTCAACCACTATCATCCAGAGGTAGGTTCAAAGACACTGCGTGTTTATCTGCTACAGAGCTTGTCGTCATTTAAATTAAAAGTGTTTCTTTTTTAACTTTTGCGCTGTTTTTATAACAATGTCTTATTTTTTTTTTAACTTGTTTTCAGAAAGCAAAACATCACGATGGACAGCGTGTACTCCGACATCGACAGCAACAGCTGCGACTTCTCGTACGGCGCGCAGAGCGACGACGAGAACTCGGGCACATGCAGCATGCGCTCCGAGTCTCCCGCGTCCTCCTGCACCGGGAAGCCCGGCTCCCCGTCCGACTGCGACCTCGGCGGCCTGCTCCACCTCGGAGGCCAAGGAGACGTCGAGCAGCAGCAGCAGAAGAAGAAGAGGCGCCGGGGTCGCGCACGCGGCGATGGCACAGTGATTGTGGTGAGGAAGAACCGGCGTGTAAAGGCCAACGACCGCGAACGCAATCGCATGCACAACCTGAACGACGCGCTGGACACGCTGCGCGGAGTGCTGCCCGCCTTCCCGGACGAGACCAAGCTGACCAAAATCGAGACGCTCCGCTTCGCGCACAACTAC
>NC_136943.1:16402872-16407872 GCF_949987615.1 Pollachius pollachius | reverse complement strand
AAATCCCAAAGAAAATCTGCTGCTTTCAGTATCGCTTGTTTTTCTTAAACTATTATTAATATCATCTCATTGAATCTTTCAATACTTTAGCCCCATTTAGCCAACCTCTCCAAGATAGACCATGAAAAAAACACATATTTTGCCTCTTCTAAATGGCTTGTTTTGGGTTGTTCCGGCGTCTTTGAAGAGTGACTATGAGGTTAAGTCTTCTTCCTAAACAGATTAACTCAGCTAGCGCCTAGCTCAACTTTAGCTCTCACCTTCACACTGTCCCCAGGTCAATTGTATATAGCCTACCATTGGATTATTTTTAAATACTAGATTACTAGTAAAAGCTATTAAGCTATTTATAGTTCTTCTCAAGTAAAGAAAATAAGTAACTTTGTCATTTAGTTCCCTGGCAGATGACATGGCATTTATATGTTCATTGTTCTTTAGAAATTTCTGCATTTCTAGAACGTTCTACAATCTCTCCCACACCCTTCCACTGTTGACAATAGCATCTTTCTGTTTATGAATATTTTGGTCATGGATAACCCATGACGGCATGAAGGCTGGAACTTTGAAACTCCCTTGTATTTATTTCATGATTTTTCTGACATGCCATCGATGAATGCATTTATTAAAACAAAAATCTTCATCGACATAAGCTTAAGATAATTTTTTTTGTTTCTAAAATTTTACAATAAATATTTGGAAAAAACAAGTCATCGAGGAGCAGGTAAGGGTTAAGTGTATCTTGCTCAAGGATGACTACTGCATACAACAGCAGTAGTATCACCTGCAACCTAAACGTGATCACACTTTTTTTACTTTGTATAGCTTCTTTATCCCATGTTCTTAATCCCTGACCGGGAATTTGGGTGTCAGCCTTTCTTCAGCAAATCAGCACTTCAGATGTGTTCCTATAAATTACCCCGTCAACGGAGAAGATTGGAAATGATGAATTTATCAACAATTCAGGATTCTGGTAGAGCAGTCCTCTGATAGGGGTCTGTGGGTGGGTGGAGGGGCGGAGAAAGAGGGATGGATGGTCTTCCCCCCGGGGGGACAGCAAGCACACTTACCCATTACCACAGATCCCCCACAGATCCCCCAAACCACCTCAAGGTCACTTAATCCCCTTCAGCCAGCATCTGGACCTGCTCCAAGGCACGGCAATCTGCTCATCACCTCCCTGGGTAGGTTTGACCCATCCAACTCCGGCGAGTATGGTGGGTCAGGGTGTCACCCTCTCGCTCGCGTCTTGAATCCACAGATTCAATATGGGACTCAGCACACAACTGAACTTTGACGATCCGCTGAATCTACTTTGCACTCGGATTTGGAGCCAGTAGAGTTCTCCCTGGAACTCCTTGGAGGAGGTGATAAAAGGAGTGGCCTCAGGTGCGACAGCCTCACAGCTTGAGTGCCAGCCGTGGCAGAGGTGTGTCGCCTGCAGAACTGCAGTGATTAGAGAGGGATGATGACTTGTTGATAAAATAAGAGCTTAAATTCTCTCTAATTGCTCCTCTAAGTACCGCAAACTGGCCGGCACCTCCTTGACACACTGAGTGGTTGTGGGGGGGGGGGGATGAGGCCCACAGGTAAACTGGTAAACAGGAAAATAAATACAGCCCAGTTGTTTAGATGAAGGCTGAACATATGTCCAATAACAACTCGTTACCACCTGTGATATTATTGGGACTTGCTGTTAGTGCTTGTGGCCCCAAACAAGAATGGAAGAGATTGTGAATGGGTTATTCACTTTTCTGGCCCTTAAGGAAGTTGTGGTTTGAGGGTTGAGTTCAGTCATTTGGTAAATATGGACATCTGGTGATTTAATCTCTTGATTAAAGTTGATTTTCCACTCTTTCTTTGCAATTCATTGCCATTGGGTTTACGAGGAATGTGCTTTATCAATAATATTGTAGTAATTATTTAACACTTTTATCCACCTCAACTTAAGCGGAGAACAATTTGAAGGAATAAAACAATTGCCATAGCCACAAATCAATTGTAACCCATCTTACTAAATTCGCCAACTCAATACTGCTGTCTTGGCACTCAGTAAAATCAACAATGACCGTTAAGTAGGTTATACTAAAACATGCATTTAGAAAATCCATGTAAGTGCCATTCTCCAACCATGTTTCTCCCAATAATTCTGAATGCCACAATGAGATGCAGGGTTTTGGAGATATACAGGGGGAAGGAAAGAGACTGTTGTTGTGTTTAGCCATGGACAGCCTCAAACCCTCTGCATGTCTAATGGTGCACCTATCTTCCTGTTAAGTGTATGTGGCTGAAAATGTGGCAGGAACATGAGCTGATAAAAAGATCAATGAATAAATAGATTGTGACCTTACTCTACTGACTGGTTTTAATTGAAGAAATGATTTTCATGACGTTTCACTGAGTTTGATCAAGGCCAGCAACACAAAATATCCAAGTATCAAATACCTCACATTGAGAGAGAAGCGTTCTGTACTTTCTGAATGGTTTACAACTCTGGCAGAGATATATAAGAGAGAGAGAGAGAGCGCTCTCCAACAAGACAATGCTCTGATTAATAAGTGCCCCAGTCCTCCACAGCACACTTGCATTGATCCCATTGTAAATTCCTCAACATTGTTCTCAATTTGTAAACCCACTTTAGACTCTTTGTGTGAGGTGAGTGACGCTCTTTACAGTTAACCCACCCACCCACTCCTTCCTCTCACACACACACACACACACACACACACACACACACACACACACACACACACACACACACACCCCTTCACCCTCTTGTCTCCCTACTCGAAGCCAGTGTCAGTTTTTTTTACGACAGAGTGACTTCTCCTTGCCCTCCCCCCCTGCGGTCAAAAAATGCCTGCTATCAAAAGCCTTGTGGGCCCTTTCCTCCTCTTGTCTCCCCCCCCCCTCCTCCCCTCGTCTTTTCAATCCTGTTCCAGCGGACTTCCTGGCTTTCCTGCTGCTATAGGATTGGAAGTGGCCTTCATCCCTCTCTCTCTCTCTCTCTCTCTCTCTCTCCCTCTGATTCTATCCCCTCTCTCTCTCTTGCTGGGCATACTGGTGTATATTGTGTCCTATTTTTTTCAATGGGTTGGTTGGGTTTCAAAAATGTTATTAGGCTGGAGGGCTCTTAATAGGTTTCCTATGCCTGCAGGCCTCTCCATGGACATTCAGTCGCCTGACGGCAGTATACGGTTTACTGCAGTGAAATTATTGGTTTATACCTGGAGACAGCGGCAGATTAACATAATACTGGAGGTGAGCCACGTCCACACTGACACTGTTTCTCATCACAAAGACCATGTACCACTGGGGCATGGATTCAACTCCGGCGGCTTTGACTTTAAAGAGGCTTTTACGATGGAAACCCAGTTAGAAACACGCTGAGGGGCCACTATTGGTATCCGTTATACCTCTCCATGGCTGATGACAGACATCTATAGATTAGTATTTGGTGTTTTATAACAGCAGTTCCTATTTGCCTGTAACATACATGAATGACATCTAGGTATTTCTGAATAAATTACCTAGCCTAAATTACCTAATTGTTTGTTGATATGCAGGATTAAGGTGAGAGCATTTCCTTCGTTAAAATTTAGGGTTAGGGTTAGAGACAAGAAAATGTTTTCAAAGCATTAATTCAACGAATTGATTCTAACAAGGTTATCTTTCATCTAATGGGAAGGTTAATAATCTGAAAAGTGACCAGCGGATTATAGCCTAATTCCTACACAAACAACAAACTTTAGGCTATTTAATATTGGGGTATTTAGCAGTAAGGGATTTTTATCCCTCCCAGGGTCTCCAAATGTCATGAGACATTGCTTTATGTTGTAATGGACATGATAGAGGAGTAATGGCAAAAAACTATGAGCATGATATCTGATGTTTTCTAACAAGCCTTCTCGTATTGATTATCTTCACCTCGATCACACCAGACTCTCTCTCTCTCTCTCTCTCTCTCTCTCTCTCTCTCTCTCTCTCTCTCTCTCTCTCTCTCTCTCTCTCTCTCTCTCTCTCCCTCTATCTCTCTATGTTGACATATGTTATTTTTAACCTGAGCTGCCCAGGGAGGCTGACCTTAACAGAAGAAGTGAGGAGAGGAGAGAGGGGAAGAAAGGAAAGGAGGAAGGAGACAGGGGAGGAGAGGTTAGATGGGAGGAGAGATGAGAGGGGGAGGTATAACATTGCCGTACATTTGATTTAATTTGCCGTTGCTTTTGTCCAAAACAACTTAATTAATTCAACAATTAATGTAACACCCAAAATGGGAACGAATCCTTGAAAAGTGCTATAAGTGCTACAATATAGAAGGAAGAGATAGATGCTTATATATAAAAAATAAATTAATTATACTCTAAATTTCTATTTTGTGCCCAACACGCACTCTGAACAGATGTTTTTTTATCTGTTCAGCGTAGGATGTGTAGGATTTTAGCTGTCCTGATGACAGCGGAGAGCTAATTCCACCATTGTGGTGAGAGAGATGAGGAAGGGGCCCAGGACCGAACCCTGAGGGATACCAGTAGTGAGGCTACAAGGATCCGACGCAGACTCGATTCAGGTTACCCTGCAGGCGCAAACTGTGAGGAAGGATGTGAACAGATCAAGTGCAGAGCCTGAGATTCACCGTTTTTGGAAGGTGGAATGTAGAGAGGGGAGAAGAGGAGAACTGAGGAGAGGAGATTAAATGAGAGCAGGACAGGAGGAGAGAGGAGAGGAGGGGAGAGGAAGAGAGAGGACAGGAGAGGAGGTTAAAGGAGGCGAGTGGGGGTTAGAGAGGAGAAGAGAGTAGAGGAAATAAGACGGGACGGCAGGCGAGGAGAAAGGAAGAGAGGAAATGAACTGAGAGGAGAGGGGAGGACAGGGGGGCCTGAGCCCCAGGCTGTCCTGTTCACAGTGACTGCCTCTTTAGTATGTGAGGATATCTTGTCTTCATTTGTAATGGAAAGACACAAACACACACCTTGCTTCGCCCATGCTCCTCCCATTACCTCCCA
>NC_136943.1:16377872-16387872 GCF_949987615.1 Pollachius pollachius | reverse complement strand
GCTTTTTCAAGAACCGCTCATCCAAACAGCTTCATATATACGAAGATACAGTTCCTTGGATCCTCAGCAATAGACCTGTAGTGTGAAGTCGAATGATGGGTCGTCAAGACAGACAGACAGACACTCTCTCACACACACACACACACACACACACACACACACACACACACACACACACACACAGATAGATAGTTATATAAATCAATACAATTTGTGCCACATTAAATTAAGAAAAATATATTTAATCTTATTTTGACCTTTTTGTACATAAACATAATATGCAAGTTAATTCAGCTAACATTAACCATGTCTGGGGAAATGTAACCCTGGTTTTATGTCTGGGTTTAATTAAGATCTTCTTATCTTACCTGATATCTGAACCTGGCTACCATCAAACCCTTCACACCTGCAAGGCCCATGGGACACGATCAGTTTTCCCCGCCCACACATCCAACTCTCAACCAATCAGCTGCTTGCTGTTGTTATTTCAATCTCAGGCCACTCGAGGAGACAAGCTCCAAATAGATGTTATCTCTATCAGCCAACGGACTCTCATTTCATCCTTTGCACCTAATACATAATGTCTCATGCCTCATAATAGTGGTTCCTTCGAATCAACGTCATTTCTATTGTTATGTAAAGTGGGTGCATTTGGTTAGGGAGATTGTTTTTGTTTGTATGTTCACTTAATTATTTGTGTTTTGCATACCCCCTGCATGTGAAGGATAATGTTCCCCATGAGGAAAAATAAAGATTAAATCTGTTCTATTTTAAGGCTGAGAAATCCTGTGGCTTGGACCTTTCCAACACACTCATTCCTGATCCTCACAGATCAACGACGCAAACCCAAAAAACATTGGATGAGCTACAGCGGTTGAAAGGCAATTTTTGCCATTTGTAGGTATTTCTTCAAGTAAGGTTTTATTATGATCTTAACATTTTTGACCATTTGTGCTTGAAGTATGTACCTGTTGTGCTCCTTTTCTTGCATGAGAACCTTCTGGGCTTGCTGGAATGTTCTATTGTCATGATGCTGTGTGACCTTTGACCTTTCGCAAGTAGCTGTTTGTAATGGCGCTAATCTTGGAACTCAAGCCTCCATTCACTACTCGTACTGATTCTAAAAGGTCACTCCAAAAGGTTTGCCTTTCTGCATTACCTGTGATTTCTTAAAAATGAACATTAAATAAAAATGACGTTACATACATTTTATAGCATAATTTTCCAGTTGTTCCAATTGGTCTTGTGGCTCTCCTTTGACCCTGGAGGAGACAGAGGAGATTTACAACGGAGAGAGAGAGAGAACATTGTGGCTTTAAAAAGTGCCTTCATTCTTGCGCTGTGAAAAGAAACATGGAGATTATAAACCAACAGGGAGTCCAGGGCAACAAACGAAAAAAAGAGCAAAAATAACGTCTGTCTTCTGCTCGCCCGACAACAAAACTGCCAAACACAATCGGGTGATGTTCCCTGTTTCAACTATTGAACCTGTTCTTGCCACCTCATTGTGCTGCGACCAACATGGAATAAATCACAGGCCCACAGAGCTACTCTTTTTGTTTTGGTAAGTCAAAGCCTGTTCTGAACGACACTCAGACCTTGGCAATTCAGTTTCTGGTTTAATATGTAATCTTGGATGGTAAATATACCATGGAATGGTAAATGTTATGGAAAAAAAAATGTTCATAACATTTTGCTATCTATATTCTATACTTAAATGTATTGTTAATGCAATGTTGGTACTGATTATTCTAAAGGTAAATAGAAAAATAGCTCTGTGCTTGATAAAATGAAACAAATTTAGAATTTTTTAATCTTCTATTTAGGACAATCGTAAATATAAAATGAGTTAATACATTTCGTATTAAATAAAGTTTGATATTTTCAAGTAAATAAAGTTAAATATTTGGTAATATCAATGATAATAATGACCATGAAGGTTTTCTATCAAACGGGAGAAATGTGTCTGTGACACAATGCTGTGAAATCTTTGATTTCCCTTCTGGGCTCCTGAGAAAAAAATAAAAATAAACTTCAAAATGAGAAGCACAAGATGCAATAAACTTGTTAAAACTCTTCTGAGGAGCTACTGGCGTCGCCATGGAGACACAGATGCAGCCGAGGCTGAAAGCAGAGAAGAGCCAGTTACCTGTTACCCCCCCAGCCCCTAGGGCTGCTAATTGGACTGTGAAAACGTACAATAGCGGGTCTCCTGGAGAGGTGACACCATTCATTTCCAGATATGTAACCGGAGCCCACTGTATTATTAGGCCCTGGAGAGCCCAGCACTAGGCAGGGCAAAGCCTACACCGTGCCACCCTCTAGCCTTGGCCTATTGTCCCGCGCTCCCAGACACAGATTATGTGGTCTGGTCCCCGATGAACAACAAGAGGAAAAAAGACCCTTACCCACCTCTCCCCGTCCCCGGTGACCCACCCACCCGCGCACACACCTCTGCTTTTTAAGAAGCGGCTTTAAGCGGAGCTCTATACAGCGACGGGATATGGGTTTACACATTAGGGGGCAGTTGAGTGAGCTGGCCTGGGTCTGGTCACCTGGAGCCCCTGCCACCCACAGGGGCCCATTCTTTCATCCCTTTGTGGCCCCCAGAGAGGAAGGGGAGGTGACTCGTTCCCTTTCTTGCCTTTTTTTCTCCCTTTCTTTTTTTTTATGTATTGGCAGCTGTTCAGATCTCACTCGCTATTCCTCACTCTTCGTCCCGAATCTCCTCCCCGTCCTTTCCTCGGGTAAACTTCACCTAACTTCACCTTCTTTCACCCTCTGTAACCTCGCGCCCAGGCTCCGCCCCTCTGTCCCCAGTCTCCAGCTTGCGAACACAGGTGACTGCTTTTTGCTGCAGACCAAGAAGTGTTCTTTTTCCAATTCCAAACCCTTTAACACTTTCTGAACTTTTTGTCTCTTACCAGAATAATAGTATATAGTATAATTTTCCAAACTTTGCAAACTGCTCTAATTTAGTTACCAAGATCTTCCTGCAGAGATCATTGAAATGGAGAATTAAGCTACAGCAATCAACAATGCTAAACAACAACACAATGTCCGTCACTCGAGATAATCACCAGTTTATAAAAACAATTCTAATGCAGTTCTCTGCTTTTCTTTGCCTCTTGAAACAAATGGCTTAACAACAAAATATAAACCGATGGGTCAAACACCCATGAGGTTGGACGACCTCACCTTTCACTACAGCACTATGTGTCACATTTTGGAAGAAAAAGTGCAATATAAATACAGCTTGATTGGTTGACTGCAGCACACATGGCTATGGCAGCTAGTCTGCCTATTACCAGACCAAGCTCAAGATAGATATCTCAAGATAGCTCAAGATAGCTCGTTGATTGCACGTTGGTCTGGGGAAGCTGCTGTCACTTTCTTCAGCACAAGAGGCGTGATCAACGGGCCTAGTTCAACTGACTCTGTACGAGATTGGCTGCTTGCCGTCGCTTCCCTGTCGTCATTGTGTTAAACCAGCCAATAGCGCGCCATGGGGAAAAGCCAGCTCGGTGATTGGCTCCCGCAAAAAAGTATCGGAAGCAGAAAGAAATGTATTGCTCTTCTCCAGACCCTTGCTGGCAAACTCAAATCGCCGGCAGAATGGGCGGGGCTACCCAGTCTACATGGCAGCTACACTGGCGGCATATTAAATCATCTTTACCCATAGTGGGGCAATGCGCCCCTCATTATTCCCCCCGTCTCCTCCTCGCCTCCTCCTGCCATCAGTGAAGTGTGAGAGCAGCAGGGGGTCCTGGACCGATTGTGCGGGACACTTTTCTTTATTGAATAAGTAGGGCGGCTTCCTTTGTGCCTTTGAGCCTGAGATGGCCTGTTGGGCTCTTAATCACCGCGCCTCGTCTGAGGTGTGCAGCGCTGGGGGGATCCCGCCGCGCCATTCAGAGGGAGGCTGATCCACCACCCCCCTCCCTTCTTCTTCTTCCTCTGGAGTTGGGTCAGGCAAGGTAAACAAATGGACAACAAAGGTCTGCGCTTTACAAGCGAGCCAGACCGTAGAGGGGGCTCGTTCTCAGGGAGAACGTGACCAATCCTACTTAACCAACACCTTCCCCCCCCCCCACCCCCACATCCTCACACACACACACACACACACACACACCCTGGACACCATCGACTCCCTCCCTTGCCTTAATCTCCTCCCTCTTCATCATCACAATCATCATCATCATCGCCATCATCCTCATCATCATTTGCTCCATCCATACTCTGTCCCCACCCTTCACATCCATCATCTTCTCCTCCGTCTCCTCCTCCTCTGTATATCCCTGGGTCGTTTCTATGTCCTTTTATTTCGTCATTTGTTTTTTCTTTCGACAAGGAATGTATTTATCGAAGTGTCACGACACATCTTTTTAGAGGCTTTTAAAAAATTGACAGCAAGATATGTGTAAACATTTTTATGTATTAATATGTGTGGAAACATCTGTTTAATAATTATTTCATATGAGAAAGTAGTCGGTTTGAGGTTGAATTTTTATTGTACCACTGATCCTCAGTAAAATTTACTTTAGATAATCTTCAAGTTAGGAGAATTTCAGAAGAATTCTGTGATGATGAACTCTTCTCTAGCAATATTTTAACACTTTAACATTCATCGTTATAATTTGTACTATGATTTGTAGTAGACGTAACATAGTGGTAGCAGTATTAGTAGTAGTAGTAATAGTAATACTACTTCACTTTACAAATAATAAAAACTATTTCCACATGGTAGGTGAAAACAAGTGCCATTCTATCAATTAATTTCCTTACTACAGGACCTGTGTTGTATCCCTGGTTGTGAACATGTAGACACAGAGAGGGATACACCTGGTTCCGGCTCTCGCTTACTGGGCCAGATGCTTCAGCACTGGCCTCCTGCTGAGGACCTGAAGGGGGCCCAGGTAACACACACACACACGCACACACACACACACACACACACACACACACACACACACACACACACACACACACACACACACACACACACACACACACACACACACACACACACACACACTTCAGCTGAGCTTTGAAGCGGTCAGAACTGTGGAGGCTCAGTGAGAGTGAAAGAAGGTAGAACACAATGGAACAGTTTGGTTCCAGCTTGGATCTGTCCCGGCTACACTCCAACACTTGATTAGGTTAGACAAGGTTCCCTTTGGGGGAACAAGGTTCTGCGTGGTTAACTCACTACAATGTTTAAGAGAATAGCTGACAACTCTCAGAGGGGAAGTGAAGACATGCAAGGTAGTTTTGCTGTGGTTGTTTTGGTTTTGGTTTAGGAACCAATAGGAGGGATGATTGAAGCAATGTGAATCAATTTGATAATTGTGAAATAATAGGTAGATTGTATTGCTGTGTCAGGTGCATATGTTTTGTTGCTTGTTTTGTTTTGTAAACTTTTTCTTGGTTCCAGGATGATGCATTATGCACACGTTGCAATTGTTGCTGCACATCCCTGGATCTCCCAAGTTTCGACACGTTGCGGTGATGAATACTTTAACATGTGGCTCTTGATGAACCCTTGAATACCATCGGTTTGGCTGAGCGGCTGAAACAGACGGATAGACAGACGGACGCAGCTAGACGTGGTTACCCAGGTGCAGCAGACACAGATGCATTAATGTGCCGGCGGGGAGTTTCGGGGTGCGTGTCACACACAATAGAGTTACCCATGATAATTACCACAACAAGTAAATGGTTACACAGAGCACACACACGTTTGACCTGTTCAAAATGGCGAGAGGCTGAAGGCGGGGGGGGGTGGGGGGGGGGGAGAGAGGAGCATCGTTCAGCCCCATCTGTTGCTCCGATACATCACTCCTGAACAGAGAGGGCCGGGACGGGTGCACAAGCCCATTGGTCTCCAAAAATACAGGGGCCCGCCGACCACATGGGGTCCCCAAAGAGGAGTCCCAGGGGCCCAGGCTCTATAATGAATAGTTTATTCGTGTTTAATTGTTCCATTAATTGGAGGCAGACAGAGTTCTCTGTTGTGGCAGACAGGAGCGGTGTCACCATGTTTGATGTGGGCCCCGTGTTGCTTCAATAGAGAGACGGAGAGCAAAGCACTAAAGCCATGAGTTATACTTCTTGTCGGATGGCTGCCATAGGTACGCCATGGGTCTCTGCGCCGGCTGAGTGTCTGAGCGTAAGCTGCAAAAAAGCGTCCATAAGTCACCCGTTCACGGACATCTGGTGATCTTTAGAAGGTAAAGATGATGTGTAGTACATGGGAACAAATCAACGAACAGTCAGTGAACTTCAGCCTCAAACTCAACAGGTCTAGCATCTCGACTGAACTAGAAAAAGAAGCTAGAGAGACGACCCAGGCCCCCCGCTGCCCTAACGCGGTATCACTTTTGGAGAGGTCCCCTGACTTAGGGACTCTGCGGGCTAAAACCGTGTCTGAGAATGCCTGCATCCTAGGATCCCGGTAGAAGCATCATTTGGCCTCAGGACACTATGGGGCTTGGGGTTGGGGTTTGATTCCTTGAGGTTCATTTTTGTAGAGCAAGGCACTGACACCATCAGAGCTTGGGGTTTGATTCCCTGAGGCTCGTTTTTGTAGAGCAAGGCACAAAAACTAGCAGGGCTTGGGGTTTGATGCCCTGTGGGTTACATTTTGTAAAGCAAAGCACCAACACAAGCAGGGCTTGGAAGCGAGTGTTGAGTGTAGTTGAGCGAGTGTATTATGTTCATGTTGTATATTGTAGATTTAATGTTTGGACATTCCCGTAGTTAAAGTTAAAAAAATAACTGCTTAAAGTGGGATTTTTATTGTACGTTGTTTTTAACTATCTCCATGTGTCCCTCTCACTGGATTACAAAATATGAGATACTTCTACTCTTTGTTTTTGACCAGTTTCTGACCTATGGCCACTCAAAGTGATTAACAATTCCTGCCTCACCTGGAGCAAGACAAAACGATCTTCCTCATGAGCCAGTAGGAAGTACGAAGTATCGGTACACAACCATATCCCACTCACCCAAACGTTCCTTTTGATGAAGATATGTAGCAAAAAATAAGTCTTTCTCTCTATGAATTCATACATTTTGAAGCAGCACACCAATTGCACAATGCCTGGCATTTGTTAACAATTCATTGAAATCATTTACAATTTTTGTTGACATTCAAAATCCTACTCAACCAACCTTGACATAAAAACACACCGACAAAGAATTGATAACCGAATTATGCTTATCTTGATTCTAAGTAATATAAAGGGAAAATTAATTGTGTTATTACAATATGAATGCCAGCAACTTAATGCATATGTCTTGCTATGAGGACTGAAGAGATGTTTAACGCAAGACAAATTTCTGTGTAAACAGTCATCAAAGTTTATCTTATCTAATCTAATATGTCCCCACTGAGTCTGCCGTGTTCATATTTTGGGAGAAAAGAAAAAGTAAACAACACAAAATGTATAACAATAATCCTATTGCTTCCATGTTCCATCCATGCTTATATAATCTCCCCTAACTTTTAATAACTCAGAAAAAACTTGAATAATAATCAATAAATCCAAGTGTTCCGAACGCAGTTGAAAGAAAGGGGCGACACACAGTTCGGAAGCCCTGTGCTTTTCTAATCCAGGTGCTTTTATTCTAATCCAGCTGCTGACTGGTACAGTCCATGTCTGGGTTTAGCGCTCGCGTGCCTTCAAACGTCTGGACACCCTCTATACGGGATTTAGATATCTAGGAAGTTTTAAAAAGCTAGTTAAGTTCCATTCAATCACCCCCACCCCTCACCAAACTGAAAAGGCGCCTGGCTGAAAAGACCAAAACAAGACTTTAAAGACCGAGGTGGCTTGGCGGTTGGGTTAAGGCGGGGTTCGGGGGTTCCTTGAGAGGCGAGACATCCCCATTAAAGCGTGGTTGCCATCTCTTTACCCTTTGGAGAAACCCCCCCAGATGGCAGCACAGAATATGTCGGCAAAAGGCTTTCACGTGGCCACAAAAGCTATCTAATTGAGAACAAACTCCGGCTGAAAGAGACAGGAGCGTGACGGTTAGAGGAGAACTTGCTGGGCGCCGGGGTGGTGCTGTGAGGTGATGCTGCTGCTGGTGGTGGTGGAGGTGGAGGTGATGGTCATGGTGTTGGAGGAGAGGAAGTTGGTGGAGTTTTGGTAGTGGTGGTGGTTGAGAGGAGGAGGTGTTGGTGGTGGGGTGGAAGTAATGGTGATTGGTGGTTGTGGTGATGATGTTGGTGGAGTTGCTGGTAATGGAGGGGTTGCTGGTGGTGCAGGAGGCAGATTTGTTGGTGACGGTGATGGTGGTGGAGACGGTAGTGGTGGTACGCTGGCAGGAGAGGAGGTGGAAGTGTATACAGCGGTTAGATGGAGGTGGTAGGGGATGGTGGTAAAGAATAAAGGCGGTGGTGGAGGTAGTGGAGGGATGGAGATAGTGGAGGGATCAGGGGACCCCTCCCCCCTCTCCCCCCTATCAGACTGTAATGGCCCGATGTGAGACCTCGATAGACCCAGAGTTCAGTCTCTGGAGCCCCGGGCCCCGAGCCCCACCTCTGGGGCCCCCGTGAGAGTGACACGAGAGGGCACGGCGGATAACACGCGCAGCGGCCCCTGAACAATGGCCTTTCAGACCTCCTCACAAGGCAGCCAGACCCTGACTCAACCCACCGTCTGACGGGGAGAGAGAGAGAGAGAGAGAGAGAGAGAGAGAGAGAGACACACACACACACACAGCGAGAGACACAGAGACACAGAGAGAGAAATAAGTAGGGGAGGACTGAAAAGATCCCAGCAAGCTATCGAGAAGCTTGTTGATTCCCTGAATGAAAGTCTTTCTGCATTATTATATACCTTATCGGCTGGCTTTCTATTTCATATGGATACTTCGGGCAGGATGTGGACTTTGTGGAAGTTTTTAGTTTATTTGTTTATTTATAACGGCCAATTCATTTTGACATCCAAATGTGAATGAGTAATTGTGATACTTTTCTGTTCCGCTTTCAGAGCGCATGTCTTAATCATTGAACAAAGTACATCCAGTATATATACTTTTTGGGTTCATGTGCCCAACAACCAACCACTCTACACAGACACACACACACACACACACACACACACAAATGGATGAAAACCTAACATTTGATAGGTGTGTGTGTAGGCATGCTGAGTGCATGTGAGTTTCATGGGTGTGTGCATGTATGTGCACTGGTTATAGATGCGTGTGCGTGTGTCTGTGTGTCTGTGTGTGTGTGTGTGTGTGTGTGTCGGTATGCGTGTGGTTTTGCATGTGATCTTGCTCAGAGTGCATGCATGAGCAGGCTGTGGGTTTGTGTGTGAACGTGTGCTTGTGTTTGTGAGCGTGCTTCTCTCTTTGCGTCTTCTTAAGTCATCCCCAGTGCCGTATTTGGGTGCTGAGAGCACATGAAAAGACCCTCACCAACAGAGCTCAATAGTCATTGTGAGGTTCACAATAGTGGGGGACCCCCCCGTACTCACCCCCAACCTGCCGACAGGGGTCACTGTAGGGAGGGGGGTCCTCACAAGTGGTCGTGGCCGCCGGGGGGGTGAGAGGTTGGAGGTACTGCTAGTGCTCATGGGTAATTCTGCGGAAGACGCCATCAATCATACCCTCACAGCCTATCACACGGAAGACACGCAAAGGTTGTCATCAATCACCAAACCTGTTGGGTTGCAGGGTTGCTATATTTGCGAGGGATCACTTATTTAATGTTTTTGTACGTTTTTGCAGCATAACTTTTACGTTTGATTTCCATCCATTTACTGCCTGTGTCAGCATTTGAAGTTATGAGGAAATCAGAAATCAACGTCTTGCTACGTAACAATACATGATATAACATTACATTACATTGTTTGGATGCTTTTGTCCAAAGTGAGATCATTTTTTATATTGAAAAGAAAGTTGTAATTGAAATAGTCAGAGATAGTAATATTCTAGTAATATTTCATATGATGTTAAATATTTAACATGTGAAAACATGCACTTT